>NW_027457184.1:0-163375 GCF_040206685.1 Ascaphus truei | reverse complement strand
GCCCCCCTATATTAATCTTTAATGAACATAAACATATAAAAACAGTCTAAAAAACACTCGGTTTACACAACCAAATACGGCACGAAAGGCCAGTCCTTGCGGGAACTTGCGCAGGTAGCTCGGCTCTAAGCTGACTCTGCCCGCGTCCGGGTGTTGAGCTGTGTTCCTGCTTCCTACTCCCGACGGTGGCCACGAACATCCAAAAGGCTCTAGGGTTTTGAGCTACGCGTTTCGCCCTTGTTTGGGCTTCCTCAGGCTCAACACAAATACAACTTAAACCGTTTCATACTTTAACACAAAATTCTCCGCTGTAAAATAAATCACAGTGTGTTTGTGTGGTGCAGACACTGACATTATAATGAAACATGGGAACAGGGGAACATACACTTTCCTGACATGACAAGGTGTAAGCCACATTCCTGGACCGCAGTCCAGTTAACCCCTTGCCTCCCTGGTGAGGTCAGGGGGTAGCCATATGGGGTTCAACCCCTTTAATACCAGGCCAACCCCCCTCTCCCTCTACACTTCCCCTTTTTAGGCCCACTGGTCCTAACGGGGAGTGGGGCACTGCTGGCATCCTTAACGAACTCAGTCTCAGAGGGATAGTCCTGACGTGAAAGTCCATTAGCATTGCTGTTTTCACTACCCTTTTTGTGCTGAATAGTAAAACTCAAACTCTTGCAAGGCCAAGCTCCACCTTAGCAACTTGGCACTCACCCCTGATGCCCTCTGCAACCAACTCAGGGGGCTGTGGTCTGTGAGGACCGTGAAAGCCCTTCCATACACATAGGGCTGGAGCTTTTTGAGTGCCCACACAATGGCCAAGCACTCTTTCTCAATGGTGGCATAGGCCAATTCTCTATGGAGTAGTTTTCTGCTGAGGTACACCACAGGGTGCTCTCTGCCATCGTCCCCCACTTGGCTCAACACAGCCCCAATGCCATAGTCCGAGGCATCCGTCTGTATAAGGAAATGTTTGGTATAGTCCGGGGCAGCCAGTATGGGGGCCCCAGAAAGCGCAGTTTTCAGTGCCTGGAAAGCAGTTTCACAGGCAGGAGTCCAGGTGATAAGCACAGGCTGTTGCTTCTTAGTCAAATTAGTCAGGGGGTTGGCCACGGCGCTGTACTGTGGGACAAACTTCCTATAGTACCCTGCGGTGCCCAAAAATGCCATGACCTGTTTCTTGGTTTTTGGAACAGGCTACTGATTTATGGCTTCTACCTTTGCTGGCTCTGGTTTGAGGTGCCCTCCACCCACCCTGTGCCCTAAGTACAGGACCTCTGCCATCCCTACCATACACATAGTGGGTTTCAAGGTAAGCCCAGCCTCTCTGATCCTATACAGCACCGCAGCTACATGTCCTAAGTGGGAGTCCCAGGAATTACTGAAGATAGCGATGTCATCTAAGTAAGCCCTGGCATAGCTCTGCATCCCTTCCAGTAACCTATTGACCAGGCGTTGGAAGGTAGCCGGGGCATTCTTCATTCCAAATGGAATCACCAAAAACTCATAGAGGCCACTTGGAGTGATGAATGCTGACTTCTCTCTAGCCTCCAGGGTCAGGGGGATTTGCCAATAGCCTTTTCTCAAATCCCAAGTGGTCAGATATTTTGCCCCCGCGAGTTCATCCAGTAACTCATCCATGCGGGGCATGGGGTAGGCATCTGACACCATCCCAGCGTTGAGCAAGCGGTAATCCACACAAAACCGGGTGGTCTTGTCCTTCTTAGGGACTAGAACTACCGGGCTTGCCCAAGGACTGTGGGATAAAGTAATGACCCCTAGGGTCAGCATCTCCTCTATCTCCCTTTCCATACTGGTCTTGACCTCTGTTGACACTCTATAAGCGTGCTTATGCAGTGGCTGCAGATCCCCTGTGTGCACTGGGTGTTTTGTGAGATGTGTGGTCACTGGCATGTCAGTGAAGAGGGCCCTAAACTTAGCTAGCATGTCCCTGGCTTCTAGCTGCTGCCTAGCACTCAACTGTGCCCCTATCTCTACCTGCTCCACAGTGTTTCCCTGCCTAGTCTCCCCTAGGAGATCAGGCAGAGCATTGCTCGCCAGATCCTCCAGCAGTGGGCTACAAATGGCCATTATTGCTCCCATACTCGGTGCTCTGTATTCTTTCAGCATATTGACGTGATATGTCTTATGCCTCTCAGGCTCTACCTGTACAACGTAGTTGTACTCATTCACCTTTCGGATAACCGGGTACGGTCCCGACCAGGAAGCCATCAACTTGTTCTCCCGAGTGGGTTTGAGAACAAACACCTGCTGTCCTGGGATGAATTCCCTGCTACGGGCATTCCGGTCATACCATTGCTTTTGCTTGGTCTGAGCGGCCCTGAGGTGGTCCTGGGCCACCCCCATGAGCATCTCTAACCGGTCTCGGAGATCTACTACATACTGTATCACTGAAGCATCAGTAGCAGTAGCCTCCCCTTCCCATCCCTCATGGAATAGGTCCAGAGGTCCACGTACCCTTCGGCCATATAGTAGCTCGAAGGGGGAGAAGCCTGTAGATTCCTGCGGTACCTCTCGGTAGGCAAACAGCAAGTGCTGTAAATTAATCTCCCAGTCTTTCCCCTCCTCCTCTATAAAGGTCCGAAGCATCTGCTTCAGGGTACTGTTAAACCTCTCACATAATCCGTTTGTCTTTGGGATGGTAAGGGGTAGTGCGCCGGTGCTGTACACCGCATGCATCCCAGAGACAATGTAACAGTTTACTCATGAACTGTGACCCCTGATCGGTTAGGATCTCACTAGGGAAACCTACCCTAGAAAAAATGTTCAGCGAAACTGCTGCCACTGTCTTGGCATCAATGGTGCCAAGCGCTACCGCCTCAGGGTACCGGGTGGAAAAATCCACCACCGTGAGGATGTAGCGCTTTCCTGACCTGCTAGGAATCATAAGGGGTCCTACAAGATCCATCGCTACTTTCTGGAAGGGTTCCCCTATTATAGGTAGGAGTTTCAGGGGTGCCTTCACACGGTCGCCCGCCTTACCCACTCGCTGGCAGGCATCACAAGAGCGGCAGAAAGTGCCCACATCTCGAGATGCCCCCGGCCAGTAGTAACACTGTAATAACCGGGCTTGCGTTCTGTTAACCCCCTGGTGTCCCGCTAACGGAATAGAGTGAGCTACCCGTAACAGATGCTGTCGGTACCCCTAGGGCACTACTAGCTGCCGCTTACCGGTCAATCCCTCCTCTATCCCTGGGTCCCCTTCTTCTCTATACAGTAGTCCCTTATACCATAAGCAGTGCTCAGTGCCTTCCCCTGCCTGAGATTCAGATGCCCGAAGTCTCACGCCAGCCAGGGTAGGGTCTGTCTTCACTGCCTCCCAAAACTGGGCTCCTAATTCTGGCCACCCCCCAGTCATGTCATTGTCTGGAGAATGGGGAAGGATGAGGGGAAACAGTAAGTCAGTCTGTGGTTGCAACTGCTCCTGGCTTACCTCACCGGGCTCCTCTATGCCCTACGCTAAAGTTGGTCCCAAAGGCTGGGGGACTGGCGCCGCCACCATTGCCGATGACTTGCTCCGGGTAACCGTCGCCACTGCAGCGGGTTTCGGCACTCAGTCGTGGGTGCAGGTCATCGGACCCAGATCGTTGCCAAGAAGAACTTCAGCATCCCAACCGGGTAAAACCCCCATCTCCCGCACACCCTGGCCCTTCCCCCAATCCAAAAAGATTCTGGCCACTTGCAGGAAACATGGTTCTCCGTCGACCACAGTGATCTGTATCCCAGGGCCTAGGAGTAATTCCTCTGGCCGGACCATATCAGGTCGGACCAGGGTTACTGCAGCTCCTGAATTCATCAAGCCGACTGCTTGCTGGTCCCCGACTGTGACCGGGGTGAGATGTCTGCTCCAGCCGTCCATCTGCTGCAGGTCCGCGCTGAGATGTCCTCCGCTCCTGGCTGTAGGCAAAGATGAAACCAGGACAGGTGTGGCATGGGACGTCTCACTGGGAGTTGGTTCCATGACCGGTCCGGAGTCTTTGTTGGAAGCCACCCGCACGCGGGCTACCGGCTTTGCAGCTGGGGTGCGTTGCCCCTGATGGGGTCCGCCGGAACGCAGGAGTTCCGGGCAATCTGGTCTGATGTGACCAGGGCGGTTGCAGTTGTAGCAGCGGCGCTCGTGCCGGAGCTCCCCCGCCTTCGGTGGACTGCTGCCCGCAGGCGGCCTCTGAGTCCATTGGGGGGTATTGGCAGACTTTTTGGCCGGTGCCGCCGCCACCGCCGCCTTGGCTACTGCTTTGGCGGGCATCAGGGCTCGGCTGGCCAGATAGTCGTCTGCAAGCCTCGCCGCCTTCTTGTAAGTCTTGGGCTTCTTGTCGTACACCCAAGCCCTCACCGCCGGCGGGCACTGCTGCATGAGCTGCTCCTTAAAGATGAGGTCCAGCAGGCATTGGTAAGTCTGTGCCTCATAGCCCTCCACCCAGCGTATCCCATACAAAGCCATGCGGATCACGGAGGTAACATAGGACTCCAGGGGCTGCCTCTATTCCGGACGGAATTTACCCCGGTAGGCTTCAGGGGTAAAACCGTACTGAAACAGTAACTGTTCTTTCAGGTGGTAATAGTCATCAGCATACTCATCTGGAAGCGCCATCATCGTCTGCTTAGCCAAGCCGGACAGTAAGGGGTCCAAACGTGCAACCCGATGCTGGGGAAGCACTTTGTACCGCCGACACTGTGTTTCAAAGTTCTTTAGAAAACTGTCGATCTGATCGGAACCTTCCACGAACTTGGTGAGACTGTGCTGATCCAGTTTGAGTTCATCTTTGTTGGGTTGGACAAGGGGGCAATAAGCGGGTCTGTTCACTGCCATAGTGATAAACTGCAGCCGCTCCTCCGGTGTCCCTCTGTCACCCCACGCAGTAATCAGTGCCAACATTTCAGGGGTGAACGGACTGGTAGCCGCAGCAACCAGTACCCCTCCTGTTGCACTGCTCCCGGGAGGTGCACTCGTTCCCTCCCCGAGATTCCGCCGCCCCGGCACGGGGTTCCATCCCTGATCTCCGGGTGGCTGTATAAGGGCAAGCTGAGCTGTATCCTGAGGCTCTGCAAGCCGGGCTTCATAGTCACCGATTGCGTCAACCATGTCTGCAACCTCCTGGTTCTCATAGGGCAGTCCATATTCATGGCACTTGTCCTTCAGCTGAGCTCAGGTCCTCATGTTGGATGAGCCTTCAGCCTCGCTCATGGTTCACAGTCGCAGCAGTGAGGTGGTGTTGATACTTGTGTTAACTGTTGCACTACTGTGTGTTCAATATCTTTAGTCCCAGGAACTCGCAATTCCATTCGAGTTCCCACTATATTACAGGGTCCCGCAGTACGCTGTAATACAGTTTCAGTTCAATCCCGCCGCTGCCACCAGTTAATTATACGCTTGTCACAGTAACTTATGACAAGATATAACAAACACCAAATATCTAGGTTGAACTGAACGAGGCTTAGATATAATAAAATATATTTATTCCTTAAAAAGGTGAACACAGCAATATAGTACAATTAACATGCAAGAAGGTAACACTTACTTAGGGTTGGGGAATGGAGAAGTATCAGCTAGCAATTCTCCAGCAATCCAGTGACATTCAAGGTGAAATCAGAAGAACTAGAACTGTAGGGTTGACACAGTTTATATACCTTTGTAACCCTATTCTTAACATTGAATACAGACTTTTGGTGAACAATTATCTGTATCCAATCCCTAACGTGGAAACACAGTTTAACCCATGCCCCCCAGCTAGTTAGCCCATGCGTACTGGGACTCTGTGGGTCTTATTTCTGTAGCCCCATAATTAAATCAGGGGCGACAATCAGTCTTCCAGATGAAGTATCTGGCAGGATCTTCATTGTTTGTAGGTGTTGATATAACACTTACAAACCACTCCAGTTTGATGCTTCTCCCCCCTCAGGTAAACAGTTAGAGTGTCAGAGTCTTTTGATCAGTACTTGGTTCCTAGACTTTGGGTTGCCCCCCTGACCATTTGCATTCCTTTGTGTTAAGGAATCTGCGCAGGTTTTATCCCCGCCTTGGAATACAATATTAAAGTTAAAACACAGACATATTAAAATACCCTGTTCCGTTAGGTCCAGCGGGTCCAAACTTTCCAGATCTAATGCCGGCCGGAACGGGGACATCAAATGATCCAAGTTTTAGCCTGCTGCGACCTTCAGGACCGGAGATACACAAATACCACTTAAACCATTTCATACTTTAACACAAAATTCTCCGCTGTAACATAAATCACAGTGTGTGTGTGTGTGGTGCAGACACTGACATTTTAATGAAACATGGGAACAAGGGAACATACAGTTTCCTGACATGACAAGGTGTAAGCCACATTCCTGGACCGCAGTCCAGTTAACCCCTTGCCTCCCTGGTGAGGTCAGTGGGTGGCTATATGGGGTGCAACCCCTTAAATACCGGGCCAACCCCCCTCTCCCTCTACAGTCTCTTGTCCTCTGCTTCTGCTTCACTTCTTTGAATCAGACAAGGAACCTGTACCGCAGGCCAGTATGCCATTGATTTCTGAACCCTTGCTGCAGAGACAGCTGAAATAATGAAACTCTGGTGACAGCATTTTGGCTGGGATTTCTGAGTTTTTAAAGGACAAACGTACTTGCCGGGGCATTCCCAAAGATCTGGAGGAACTTATTGCCCTCTGTATCAGAATGGACCTCCGGATATGAAAATGGCAGACCGAGTGAGACCACTCTCCAAAAACCCCAACAATTCGGTTAGCTCCCCATTTCAACACTCCTCTTACTGTACCTCGCCAAGGTGAGGAACCAATGCAATTAGGGGATGCCAAATTATCTGATCAGGAGAGAAGTAAGAGATAAACCAGGGGGCTGTGCCTGTAGTGTGGTCTCAAAGGTCATTGTGTCCGAGACTGTCCTATATCAGAACAACCCCAATGCCCAGTGAAGCTAGAGGAATATTCCTTGGACATTTCTTCTATTCTTCCTTCACCACAACCTTCATGGCTCCTCCTGCCGGTTTCACTCTTCTGGGGACCAGCCTCCATCTTCACTCAGGCTTTTGTGGATTCGGGAGCCGCAGGATATTTCGATTCCTCTACTCACTAAGGAGATTCCAGTAGCGGTAGTGGCCATTGACAGAAGACCCCTGATACCTGGGACAATCCCCCACAAAACAAATCTGTTGCTGGTTTCGGTTGGGGAACTTCACAAAGAAACACAGTCTTTTAATGTAATTTGCTCACCTTCAACTCCAATGGTCCTAGGCCTTCCCTGGTCCTGGCACCACAACCCCAAAATCGATTGGACAAGCAGTCAAGTGACAGCCTGGGGACAACATTGCCATGGATCTTGTCTTCCGGTGTAATGCACCTTCTCCGAGGTTCGGCTACCCACAGAGACTTTCTCATCATGCCTTCTGGTTTTCTACCAGGACTTTTCTGATGTATTCAACAAAAAAACAGGCAGAGGAGTTACCACCACACCGACATTATGATTGTGCCATTGATCTGCTCTAAGGGGCCATCCCTCCTCAATGTCACACTTACCCCTTGTCAGAACCGGAAACCAGAGCAATGTGGGAATACATTTCAAAGAACCTCCAACGAGGGTTATTCACAAATCTAGTGCCTCCGCTGGTGCGGGTTTCTTTTTTGTTTCCATAAAAGTCACTTCTCTCAGGTCAAGTATTGATTATAGAGGCCTAAATAAATAAATTTTAAAAAAAATCTGTATACCCTACCCCTCATCCTTGAACTTTTAGACCACTTATGCAATGCTACGATCTTCACCAAACTGGATCTTCGAAGAGCATGCAATTTAATTAGGATCAGATAAGGTGATGAATAGAAGACAACCTTTTATATATGTGATGGACACTAAACATAGTTGGTCATGCCTTTCCGGTTATGCAACGCACCGGCAGTATTTCAAAACTTCATGTAATGGTTCGGGGGACCCGCTCTTCCCAGCATGTCCCTGTCACCTTGCATCCTCCACCGGCTAACCTCTCCTTACCGCCTCAATCTCTGCCTCATCCCCTCGCGGCACGATCTGTATGCTCACGCTCTGTGCGCACGCGCGGTCCCCTCACTGTGCACGCACGTTCCCGGTCCCTGGTCTCCCGTCGGGGGACTCACGCCCCTCGGCGTGCATCTGTCACCCCAGCCCCTTCCCTACCTGATTCCTCCGCTCCTCCTTCCTCTCTGACTCCTCTGCCGAACACCTCCTCCGCGATGCTTCCCCCACGCTCTGGTGGTCGCACGGTGCGCGCGCGTAACAGTGTTACAAAGGACGCGCACACCCGCTCTACTTACCAACCGTCACTGGCTCCGCCACCCGTAGGTTGCAGGCTATTTCCCTTGATTACTTCACTGTCTCCTCCCCTGCTCTCACTGACCTATCCCTGCAAGCTCCCAGACAAACCCCTGCTCCACCCCTTCCTGCTATTTGTCCTCCTTCCTTTATAACCCCACTCTGTCCTCTCTTTCCTAAACTGATTGAACCAAACCAATCAACGAGGCTCAAAATGTCCATTGGGGCACTCTGAGAGCCTGTATAAATCACACGGGCAGGGAACCGCATCAACTCGCGGTGTGAGACAGTGAATACGGTAGTAATTAGAACCCTGCGCATGCACGTATGGAAACATAGCCGTATACACCATACTTACCACAGAAGAATTAGGGGCCTATGCAGAGAGCTGCGAGAAGCCCTATCTCGCCAGTTTTTTGCCAAATATGCCTACAGCAATTTAGTAAATGGCGAAAAACTGGCGAGATGAGGAAAATCCGCCAGTTTTTGTTTCTTGAAAAAAAAACTCACCGCGCGGGTGGCGAGAAGCAATATCTCGCCAGTTTTAAAACCCGCCGTATTCAAATAGACCCGATCACAGCATCTCGGCGCTGATCGCGGCTATAAAATGGAGAGATTTTCTCCATATCACTCCGTCAACAAAAGTTGGGAAAAAGCTGGAGCTGTGCGGCGATAGGTGACATAAAATAAAAACAGGCCCTATTCCTGGCTCAGATTAATGCAGGGGAGCTCCAGAGCTGATACCCAGGAATATCAGCACCGAAGCCCCCCCCGGCATGCATCAGAGGCAGGAAAAATGCATGTACAGCCCACTTTATTACCTTAGCGGCTAACCGCTAAGGCAATGAAGGGGTTAACCCACCGTGCCAGCTTTATTGTGGGAAGCGGGGGTGGGTGAAGGGGGTATTTGGCCCTTGATGTGAGTTTAGGGCTTGCGGGGGGGGTTTCGGGTGCAATTAACCCCTTCGCGACCGTAGCAGTTAATATCGCTATGGTCATGAAGGGGTTAACCCCTCCCGCTAACCCCCCCGCAAGCACTAAACAACCACCGTTGGGGCTAATACCCCCTTCACCCACCCCCGCTACCCACAATAAAAAAAATCACACTCAGCAGACCCACAATAAATAAATAAATCTAAATAAATAAATGAAAAAAAAAATATATATATATATATATATATATATATATATATATAACATAGAAAAGGAAAAAGTAGGGTCAAAAAGGTGCACTCAAACACTGTATAATGAAAAATAGAAAAAAATGGACTTTATTAGCAAAAAGTATAAAAAAAACACATAAAACAGACCCACACAGATCATATAACAAATCGCTGTGTGACACAGCGTAGAAACACCAAAGAGGTACAATAGGTCTGGTAAGAACCAAAACAAGGTAACAATATGTTGTTGCAAATATACCATAACAAAACCAGGGGAAAAATATTTTTTCCCCCAGTAGTGTGACTAAGATCGGCCGATCTAATGCAATAGATAGTAATTAATATGAATGGTAAGTAAATGCAGACCACAGAAAAAATATATAATAAATATACATAAACCTCTTAATGATGGTGAGAGATGGTAAGACACACAGCTGAAAATGAATAACAATTAGACCCTATAATGTGCTACAAATCAGCTCTGTAAATTGATGCCCGGACTAAGCTGCACATATGGAATAAGCAGCAGGAGAGAAAAGTCCAAATAGTGCACTAATAGCACTCATGTAAAATCCCCAGAGATGCAGAGCTCAAAGGTAATGAGCAAAGATTCTATGAAAGTAGCCCAGGGACATGGAGCACTTCAGATAGATAGTGTACAGGGCACTGAGGAAGTCCTGTGATAAAGACCAGCGTCTCCATTAAGGCAGCAAGGAAGTCCTGTGATACAGACCAAAGTCTCATGTTATGGCATCAGCGACATCACAGAGGAGGATCTCAAGCAGTCTGGTGTTGCACACGGGTCACAGGGTGGTGGGGGTGCTGTCACAGCTCTGCTTCGACGGCCGTTTCGCCAAAAAGGCTTCTTCCGGGAGCGTACAATGTCAGCATAAACAAACACTCTTTAAAGGGCTCAGTTTTCGCGCCAAAAGTTCACTCGCGGCAAACAGCCAATAGGAATTTCTGAAAAATAGAACCGCGTCAGCTGTTGCTAAGTGAAAGCGAGCAGAACTTAGGAGGCAGTAAACCTTAAAGATACAGACATAAAAGGGCATGGGAAATAACATAATGTGATTAAAATAAGCATAATTGCTAAGCAGGGTATTGAAAAGCAAGGAGGTATGAATAAAAATTAAATAAAACTAATTTGAAGAGTAATTATATTGACAATATATTAAGGGATGTGTAATGAAATAACATATTACTAAGTGAGATACCAAATATTAATAATATTACACATAAGCATAAAGTATGGAAGATCAAAGGAGAGATGAACCATAAGGTGTGATTAAGACTTAGTGATAGATTTCTAGGGAAGGCAAGGTAAGTTGCATAAAACAAGACAGAGTCTCTAAGTGAGTAAAAAGTTAAGGAACATTGCAAAACTGAGATAGTCATTTAATTCAGTTGGAATCATGGTCCCCAATTGAACTATCCATCTGCATTCTTTTTGCAGTAGGAGCTGCTCCACATTACCGTCGCGAATGCCTATGTTGATTTTATCAATGGCAAAGGCCACCAGGGATGAAGGGTCTGAGTTGTGCACATCACGGAAATGGCGTGACACACTGGTGATTTTTTTGAAGCATGCCAGGTCTTTGGTTGCATTTTTAATGTTACGTGTGTGCTCCAGAACCCTTACACGAAGTTCCCTGGTGGTCATGCCAATGTAAATCAGGCCGCAGGGACAGTTCAGATGGTAGATGACATTCCTGGATTTACAGTTTAGAAAATAAAAGATTCTGAAGTCTCTGGTGCCTTTAGAGTTATGAAAGACATCAGTCTGCTTCATGTGTCTACACGCGGAACAATGTCCACATTTGTAGAAACCTTTTAAATTAACTTGATTGAGAAAGGTAACTTTTGGAGGGGTAGTGTAATGACTCCTGACCAGCAAATTCTTTAGGTTAGGTGCTCTCCTACTAGTGAGGTTAACTCTGTCACCCAGAATAGCCCGGAGATCCTGATCTACCAAGAGTATGTCCCAATGTTTTTGAAGGATGTTTTTGAGACTGTTCCATTTGTTATTGTAAGTTCCAATGAACCTTATTGTTTTAGTTGGTGTGGGTTTGGGTTGTAATAGAGTTTGTCTGTCTAGTTTATGACTATTTTTAAGACCCCGTTTTATGGCCGATTGGCTATAACCCCTTGCCTTAAATCTTTTGCTCATTTCTATGGATTGGGTGTTAAAAGTATCCATAGTCGAGCAATTGCGGCGAAGTCTGATAAACTCACCATTGGGTATTCCCCTTATCTGGTGCGCAGGATGAAAACTGCTTGCGTGCAGTATGGTATTGCAGGATGTCGTTTTCCGAAAAATATCGGTCACTATACGGCCATCAGAAGCAACACTGATACTGAGGTCAAGGTATTTTACGTTAGTTGCACTTGAAGTATAGGTGAGCCTGATATTAATGCTGTTGTGATTCAGAACATCGATGAACTGTTTCAACAGTGATGCAGTGCCCTGCCAAAGAATGAAAATATCATCGATGTATCTCAACCACAACAGCACATGGGACGTGTACTCACTATTGGCTTCCGAAAAGACCTATTCACGTTCCCACCACCCCAGGAAAAGATTTGCATAGGAGGGCGCACATGTTGCACCCATAGCCGTTCCTCTGATCTGTAAATTATAAGTATTTTTAAATAAAAAATAATTATGTTTCAATACGAAATCCAGGAGTTGTATTAATGTGTTTGTAAGGTTAGTACTCAGGTTCTAATTTAGAAAGATATGTAGAATGTTATTATAGATTTATACATAATTTTACACATTTTATATTCCAATTAATTTTACTGCGACGCCAAGTTCTAATTTTTAAATAAATTGTAGTTTATATATTTTTCTGTTTTGGACTCCATATATGTTGTAATATGGAGATAACATCAACGTATATGTAATCTTGAAATATGTTGTAACAATATATACACATTTATTCATAACAATTTGCATAACATCTAAATCAAGTACTAATTAGAATGTCTGATACTTGAGACATTTAATAGCACAGCTTGCACTTTAGCCAGAAATAAAGGAATATCCCTTTAAGACACTAATTAAGTGTTGATCCTATCAGTACACATGTTAGGGTATATAATCTAGCCATAGTATCATCACCAACACTCCTAAAGAAATCCTAAGGGTAGAAACGCGTAGAGTGAAGGTGATTCACAGCCAGCCCTCAGAACCGGAACTCCCGAAGTCTCACTGACGTCACATCCGCCCTGCTGGGACGCAGGAGTGAGACGCACGCTGAGAAGAGGGAAGGAAAAACTGCACCAAGATACCGGAGGCGAGATGCATTGCGTATCTAAATGCTTTTAAATAGCATACATCATGTGAGTGTAGTGTTATATTTTTAACCACTTGAATACAGTTTTTAAACAGATCGCGCTATGTTGGCTTTTCTGTGTTTAACCATTTAAGGAATACATTCCCACACCGAGGTCCCAGTCAGCTTATCATCACTGCAGACATATACCCAAAGATACCTTTACGTACACAGTATCATCCTCACACTTGTGAGTATAAATAACAGCAGACTTAAAGAAGAATACATATTTATTTGTCACAATACTGCACCATCAGTTTTATTTTTTATATCTCCACATGTTTGCGCTTCCCTTTGATCACCACGTCGCCATATTCACCTGGGATTGAGAGAGCAGTCCTGCACTGGGTCACAGCAGCATTCAAGCATTTGTTTGTATCACTTATATTTATTCAATTTATGGTTTATATGTTAATATTGGATTAACACGTGTTTAAAGCTTATAATAGAGCGCCACGTTTAATATATCACTATTTGCACTAGTACTCAGGTTCTGCATGGATATAAAGAATCTTGTGGCAAAAATGCCATCTTCATGGCGGATACAGGTATATAGTGTTTCAACGTCACAGGTGACTAATATGGTGTCGTTGTCAACAAACACATTATCCAGCATTGAGAGTATATCCATGCTGTATATAAACACACAAAAATACGTCGCTGCACCAAACCAACGGACATAGAAACACAAATTACTTGGTGCAAGCGGGAAACCGATAGAAGCCACATAAATAATCAAAAGATTATACACAGCCCCCTGTAATTGCACTCAAGGTAAGTGACAAAATAAATGTGATGTCAATAGAGGCATGAGGCAGTGAATAGCCAAATCCTAGTATAGGATACACTAACAAAAAGGTCACACTACTATATAAAATAACAAAACTTTAATAATCTATACTGTAAAAACCGACGAAACACTATAAAAAATGCATAACAGTGCATTATTAAAATCCCCAGATGTGTTGGGTAACGGTGCTTATTGAACACTATGTGTTCCAAATAGCTATGAGGTAATCAAACGCTATATACCAGGCTACAGACTAGAGGGTACAAGTATACTCAATAGAAATGGGTAATGTAGTGTAAGAATACACCTTATAGGGCCTCTATGGGTAACCACTGTGTATGATAATGAGCTTATTCTCTCCTTAGACCAGCTCAATAAGGTCACAGCTAATAGAGGACCCCAGTATTGCCCACAACTCAAACGGCGTGTCCCCAGCAATACAAATCCCTGCTGCAAGATAAATCATACAAGCAGCGGGAGCGAGAAAAGAGGACCCGCAGTATGTAAATACACCCAGCAATGATTATGCAACTAAACACAGTGTGTATTACTACGTGTGCTCAATGGTGGATATATAAACCAGGTAAAATAAGGTCAAGGTGCATAGAGAATACTATAACTGCCCGCATGGAACGTATAACACTCAGGTAAGGCACACCACCAGGGCGTAATAAAGTATCCCTGGAACGTGTAAATCAAAGCGGGTCCCAGTTGGGCGCAATACGACCTGACAAACTGGAATCTCCTGCAGCCTGTTAGCTCCGTATGTAATTGGGAGCTGCCGTTACTCCAAAACACAGATCGCGCATGCGTCAGCGTAATGACGTCACGGCGTTTCCCCGACGTACGTTTCGCGCGTCATCACGCACTTTCTCAAGGGGGAGGAGTAAGTAGCGTGAGTAATCGGGTTGTGAGACCTTTTATACCCTCCCTGGAGGGGAGGGACAAGAGACGTATGCCTAATTGAATTAAAGAGGCATAACTGGCACATATGTAGTCGTCACATAAACATAAAGGAATCGGGGAGAGGGCGAAGGGAGGGGGGGGGGAAATAAAGGGGATCCTGAGGTGAGAATAGAAACTGACACAGTCACTAATGATGGAAATAAAGGGTATATACTGTGTAGGTCAGTCCATAGCAAACACACTAGTGAGACTAAGGGCTAAGGAGGCATGTAAATGATGCACACAAGGGGTATAATGAAGGCAATAAATGAGGCTGACAGAAAAAGTATGTATAATGTCAGAAGTGTAGGAATGAACTACACTTGGCGGAGCCGCCTAAAAAGTAAAAACGACTCCTTCTACGCTAAAAATTAAATATCTGTATACCAGGATCCCTCTAACCTTGTGAAAGGAATGAGGAAAAAATGAAGCCTTCATTAAGACCATGGGGTGCCAGTGTGTTTAGACAGTGGATCCAACGGCATTCATGTTGGCGTAGCTTGATATCCCAGTTGCCCTTACGTGGGCCCCAGGGTATGTGTGATATGCCGATGAACTTGAGGCAAGAGGAATCCCCAGAATGTGCATCATTGACATGCCTTGCCACTGGTTTATCCAATTTGTTTCGCACCGACCCAAGGTGCTCTAAAATCCGAACCTTAAGTGCCCTGTGGGTTTCGCCAATGTACTGTTTACCACATGTACACTGAATAAGGTACACCACACCTGTAGTTAGTGTATAAAAGGTCTCACAACCCGATTACTCACGCTACTTACTCCTCCCCCTTGAGAAAGCGCGTGATGACGCGCGAAACGTACGTCGGGGAAACGCCGTGACGTCATTACGCTGACGCATGCGCGATCTGTGTTTTGGAGTAACGGCAGCTCCCAATTACATACGGAGCTAACAGGCTGCAGGAGATTCCAGTTTGTCAGGTCGTATTGCGCCCAACTGGGACCCGCTTTGATTTACACGTTCCAGGGATACTTTATTACGCCCTGGTGGTGTGCCTTACCTGAGTGTTATACGTTCCATGCGGGCAGTTATAGTATTCTCTATGCACCTTGACCTTATTTTACCTGGTTTATATATCCACCATTGAGCACACGTAGTAATACACACTGTGTTTAGTTGCATAATCATTGCTGGGTGTATTTACATACTGCGGGTCCTCTTTTCTCGCTCCCGCTGCTTGTATGATTTATCTTGCAGCAGGGATTTGTATTGCTGGGGACACGCCGTTTGAGTTGTGGGCAATGCTGGGGTCCTCTATTAGCTGTGATCTTATTGAGCTGGTCTAAGGAGAGAATAAGCTCATTATCATACACAGTGGTTACCCATAGAGGCCCTATAAGGTGTATTCTTACACTACATTACCCATTTCTATTGAGTATACTTGTACCCTCTAGTCTGTAGCCTGGTATATAGCGTTTGATTACCTCATAGCTATTTGGAACACATAGTGTTCAATAAGCACCGTTACCCAACACATCTGGGGATTTTAATAATGCACTGTTATGCATTTTTTATAGTGTTTCGTTGGTTTTTACAGTATAGATTATTAAAGTTTTGTTATTTTATATAGTAGTGTGACCTTTTTGTTAGTGTATCCTATACTAGGATTTGGCTATTCACTGCCTCATGCCTCTATTGACATCACATTTATTTTGTCACTTACCTTGAGTGCAATTACAGGGGGCTGTGTATAATCTTTTGATTATTTGTGTGGCTTCTATCGGTTTCCCGCTTGCACCAAGTAATTTGTGTTTCTATGTCCGTTGGTTTGGTGCAGCGACGTATTTTTGTGTGTTTATATACAGCATGGATATACTCTCAATGCTGGATAATGTGTTTGTTGACAACGACACCATATTAGTCACCTGTGACGTTGAAACACTATATACCTGTATCCGCCATGAAGATGGCATTTTTGCCACAAGATTCTTTATATCCATGCAGAACCTGAGTACTAGTGCAAATAGTGATATATCAAAAGTGGCGCTCTATTATAAGCTTTAAACACGTGTTAATCCAATATTAACATATAAACCATAAATTGAATAAATATAAGTGATACAAACAAATCCTTGAATGCTGCTGTGACCCAGTGCAGGACTGCTCTCTCAATCCCAGGTGAATATGGCGACGTGGTGATCAAAGGGAAGCGCAAACATGTGGAGATATAAAAAATAAAACTGATGGTGCAGTATTGTGACAAATAAATATGTATTCTTCTTTAAGTCTGCTGTTATTTATACTCACAAGTGTGAGGATGATACTGTGTACGTAAAGGTATCTTTGGGTATATGTCTGCAGTGATGATAAGCTGACTGGGACCTCGGTGTGGGAATGTATTCCTTAAATGGTTAAACACAGAAAAGCCAACATAGCGCGATCTGTTTAAAAACTGTATTCAAGTGGTTAAAAATATAACACTACACTCACATGATGTATGCTATTTAAAAGCATTTAGATACGCAATGCATCTCGCCTCCGGTATCTTGGTGCAGTTTTTCCTTCCCCCTTCACGGCGTGCGTCTCACTCCTGCGTCCCAGCAGGGCGGATGTGACGTCAGTGAGACTTCGGGAGTTCCGGTTCTGAGGGCTGGCTGTGAATCACCTTCACTCTACGCGTTTCTACCCTTAGGATTTCTTCAGGAGTGTTGGTGATGATACTATGGCTAGATTATATACCCTAACATGTGTACTGATAGGATCAACACTTAATTAGTGTCTTAAAGGGATATTCCTTTATTTCTGGCTAAAGTGCAAGCTGTGCTATTAAAAGTCTCAAGTATCAGACATTCTAATTAGTACTTGATTTAGATGTTATGCAAATTGTTATGAATAAATGTGTATATATTGTTACAACATATTTCAAGATTACATATACGTTGATGTTATCTCCATATTACAACATATATGGAGTCCAAAACAGAAAAATATATAAACTACAATTTATTTAAAAATTAGAACTTGGCGTCACAGTAAAATTAATTGGAATATAAAATGTGTAATATTATGTATAAATCTATAATAACATTCTACATATCTTTCTAAATTAGAACCTGAGTACTAACCTTACAAACACATTAATACAACTCCTGGATTTCGTATTGAAACATAATTATTTTTTATTTAAAAATATTTATTATTTACAGATCAGAGGAACGGCTATGGGTGCAACATGTGCGCCCTCCTATGCAAATCTTTTCCTGGGGTGGTGGGAACGTGAATACAGCAGCGGCAGCTCTTATTCGAGCAAATGCCGCTGGCTGTATGAGGCTGGGAAACGGGTAGCCGCGGCGCGTGGCGGCGCACTGTGACGTCACAGTCACAGGCGCGCCCGGCTTCCCCGTCTTCCCCGGCTTCCCCAGGCTTCCCCGACACCCCTGGACATCAAATTAAGGTAAGCAGGGGTGCGGGGAAACAGAGGGGCAGAGCAGAAGCCGGGCTCGGGGTCCGGAAGGATAGTAAATTGCGCGCGAGGTGGAGGGGGGGTGCGTGTGGGAAACGCGGCGGCGCGCGGATATTACTGGCGGCAGCTGGGGTAGATCCCGGCATGCCGCCGGCATTTAGTGCGATAAAGTATGTCGCTACTGTAGGTCTTTTCGGAAGCCAATAGTGAGTACACGTCCCATGTGCTGTTGTGGTTGAGATACATCGATGATATTTTCATTCTTTGGCAGGGCACTGCATCACTGTTGAAACAGTTCATCGATGTTCTGAATCACAACAGCATTAATATCAGGCTCACCTATACTTCAAGTGCAACTAACGTAAAATACCTTGACCTCAGTATCAGTGTTGCTTCTGATGGCCGTATAGTGACCGATATTTTTCGGAAAACGACATCCTGCAATACCATACTGCACGCAAGCAGTTTTCATCCTGCGCACCAGATAAGGGGAATACCCAATGGTGAGTTTATCAGACTTCGCCGCAATTGCTCGACTATGGATACTTTTAACACCCAATCCATAGAAATGAGCAAAAGATTTAAGGCAAGGGGTTATAGCCAATCGGCCATAAAACGGGGTCTTAAAAATAGTCATAAACTAGACAGACAAACTCTATTACAACCCAAACCCACACCAACTAAAACAATAAGGTTCATTGGAACTTACAATAACAAATGGAACAGTCTCAAAAACATCCTTCAAAAACATTGGGACATACTCTTGGTAGATCAGGATCTCCGGGCTATTCTGGGTGACAGAGTTAACCTCACTAGTAGGAGAGCACCTAACCTAAAGAATTTGCTGGTCAGGAGTCATTACACTACCCCTCCAAAAGTTACCTTTCTCAATCAAGTTAATTTAAAAGGTTTCTACAAATGTGGACATTGTTCCGCGTGTAGACACATGAAGCAGACTGATGTCTTTCATAACTCTAAAGGCACCAGAGACTTCAGAATCTTTTATTTTCTAAACTGTAAATCCAGGAATGTCATCTACCATCTGAACTGTCCCTGCGGCCTGATTTACATTGGCATGACCACCAGGGAACTTCGTGTAAGGGTTCTGGAGCACACACGTAACATTAAAAATGCAACCAAAGACCTGGCATGCTTCAAAAAAATCACCAGTGTGTCACGCCATTTCCGTGATGTGCACAACTCAGACCCTTCATCCCTGGTGGCCTTTGCCATTGATAAAATCAACATAGGCATTTGCGACGGTAATGTGGAGCAGCTCCTACTGCAAAAAGAATGCAGATGGATAGTTCAATTGGGGACCATGATTCCAACTGAATTAAATGACTATCTCAGTTTTGCAATGTTCCTTAACTTTTTACTCACTTAGAGACTCTGTCTTGTTTTATGCAACTTACCTTGCCTTCCCTAGAAATCTATCACTAAGTCTTAATCACACCTTATGGTTCATCTCTCCTTTGATCTTCCATACTTTATGCTTATGTGAAATATTATTAATATTTGGTATCTCACTTAGTAATATGTTATTTCATTACACATCCCTTAATATATTGTCAATATAATTACTCTTCAAATTAGTTTTATTTAACTTTTATTCATACCTCCTTGCTTTTCAACACCCTGCTTAGCAATTATGCTTATTTTAATCACATTATGTTATTTCCCATGCCCTTTTATGTCTGTATCTTTAAGGTTTACTGCCTCCTAAGTTCTGCTCGCTTTCACTTAGCAACAGCTGACGCGGTTCTATTTTTCAGAAATTCCTATTGGCTGTTTGCCGCGAGTGAACTTTTGGCGCGAAAACTGAGCCCTTTAAAGAGTGTTTGTTTATGCTGACATTGTACGCTCCCGGAAGAAGCCTTTTTGGCGAAACGGCCGTCGGAGCAGAGCTGTGACAGCACCCCCACCACCCTGTGACCCGTGTGCAACACCAGACTGCTTGAGATCCTCCTCTGTGATGTCGCTGATGCCATAACATGAGACTTTGGTCTGTATCACAGGACTTCCTTGCTGCCTTAATGGAGACGCTGGTCTTTATCACAGGACTTCCTCAGTGCCCTGTACACTATCTATCTGAAGTGCTCCATGTCCCTGGGCTACTTTCATGGAATCTTTGCTCATTACCTTTGAGCTCTGCATCTCTGGGGATTTTACATGAGTGCTATTAGTGCACTATTTGGACTTTTCTCTCCTGCTGCTTATTCCATATGTGCAGCTTAGTCCGGGCATCAATTTACAGAGCTGATTTGTAGCACATTATAGGGTCTAATTGTTATTCATTTTCAGCTGTGTGTCTTACCATCTCTCACCATCATTAAGAGGTTTATGTATATTTATTATATATTTTTTCTGTGGTCTGCATTTACTTACCATTCATATTAATTACTATCTATTGCATTAGATCGGCCGATCTTAGTCACACTACTGGGGGAAAAAATATTTTTCCCCTGGTTTTGTTATGGTATATTTGCAACAACATATTGTTACCTTGTTTTGGTTCTTACCAGACCTATTGTACCTTTTTGGTGTTTCTACGCTGTGTCACACAGCGATTTGTTATATGATCTGTGTGGGTCTGTTTTATGTGTTTTTTTTATACTTTTTGCTAATAAAGTCCATTTTTTTCTATTTTTCATTATACAGTGTTTGAGTGCACCTTTTTGACCCTACTTTTTCCTTTTCTATGTTTTATATATATATATATATATATATATATATATATATATATATATATATATACATATATATATATATATATATATCTCCAAACAAGAATGACCTAGGCGTAAGTAAAAACAAGAAGAAAAACAAACATAGGGTAATACGTTCAAACAATTTGTCTACTAGATGGTACGATATGCACTTACAGCAGGTAGAATAAAATCAGGCCTTGTATCCACTCTGGGATCAGGAACAATGAATGATGATCCAGGACAGCCAGCAGCAACTCATCTACAGGAACCGTATCCTCGTGTGAAGTGTCACATATAAGAAGAGAAGTGGGACACATACATAGTGTAACACAGTTTATTATAAAATTTAATAAAAAGACAATAAAGTAAAATACTCACACTTTGTGAGTTTGGGTAAAAGCGTTTGAGAATTTGGAGCTTCTCACACTCATCAGGGGTAAGTATCCGTGGACTTATACACAGCTCCAGTAGACTCGTAACACAATGTCCTTAGAACCACATGTAATGTTACTGTCTAACTTCCAGGGGTATGGAGTCATTTGTTTAGTCACTTCCAATGTTGTCCAGTGCTTCTGAGAGCGGAGTACTATTACAGTTGTAACAAAAAAAACGTAATTAAGGGCCTTGTGTCTCTAAGACCGCACTTGATGTGCTGGTTAGTACTCACACTACTCCAGGGGTATGATGGAGTATTTTACCCCTTGATCACTCTCTCACTTGTTGGTCTGTGGATCTCTCTGCATTCACTCACTGCTCCTCTCCTCCCTGGCCATCCGCCTGCACGCGGGTGCGTGGTGACGTCACGTCTCCTCGCGAGATTACGTCTCCAAATCTCCCGGTCGCTGTGTAAGTCTGCGTCCTGTACCAACTGATTGGAGACTTGTACCGAGCAGGTACACCGATAAAAATCACTGCCAGACAGCTAGAAATTGCTGGCTAATCTCCCCAATGTCCTGTGTTCACTCTCACTATGTCAAAAACCACGCCCTACGCGTTTCTCCTTTCGGCTTCGTCAGGGGATGATCTCACTGTGTGTCCCTATTCCTGTGTAGATATACCCTCCTCCATTACGTGATTGGCTATCTAGTTAATTAGTAATTACAAAAAGCACCTCTCAAATTGAAATTCTTAATTCCGTTTTGCATAAGAAAGTGTTCTATAAGGGTTTAGCTTAATAACTAATGTTAGCAATTTAAGTGCATTTAAGTATGTTACCAACTGGTGAATAAAGCAAATATTACATCAGTCTATATACATTTGCTATCCTTACAATTACACATAAACCTCTGATTCGAACTTAATAAAGAGCAAATAAATATAATTGATTAACCATTTGTGTCTTTCAATTTGGACAGGACTCACTATAGTTAAGTATTTTTTGGAAATACCTTCTTTAGAGAGGCTATATATTTGTATACCATATTACGTACTCATACTTTTTGTTGGACAATTTTGTATAAGTATTTGTAAATGGGATATATTATTCCACTTATTTTCAATATGTTACTCATAGGGGGGTGGTGTAAATGTAAAACTCGTTACGTTAATTGTAACCACTGTATGATATAATGGCATTTCAAATAGGATAATATACACTTACATTCATTCATTAATTTGATACCTTTGGGTTACTTCGTTTAGGCCCAATGCATTTTATTGAGACCAAAACTTAATATAACGACGTATTTTTTGGATATATATTGACATGATGATGACATATGTATTGTATCAAAATCTACAAATGGTTGCATATTTGCCAACTAATGCTAGGCAATAATTTATTACATGGCATATTTAATGGAGATATTATATTCAGAGCAATAGCATATATAAATATATCTTACTAATACATAACAATTCTTACACACAAGTTGGAACTTGAATTTTCCAAAGGTTGTTTAACCACATCTTTATAGTTGTATGATTACAGATCTTAATCTTATATTTGGGAGAGGGATAATTTTATCATACTGTCATCCACTTTGTTTTTTACTGATTTGGATGTTGAACATAATGTAAGACATATATTTAACACAGATATTATCTAACACAGATATTATTTAATCTCTTAGAAAAAATCCCAGGTCTATGTCAATATTGAGACCTAGCGGAGTTAATGTTTTGAGGGCATAGATCCAGTATGTTTCCTGTCTTGATATTTTGTTCACAGGGTTACCCCCTCTCCAGCTAGGTCTAATTTTCTCGATACCTACAAATTTTAGACCTTTAGGGTCCTGGCCATGGAAATCTTTAAAGTGTTTTGACACACTGTGTTGTTGTAAACCCTTTTCTATGTTTCTTACATGTTCCGCTATGCGGATTTTCAATTTTCTCGTAGTTCTCCCAATATATTGTTTATTGCAAGGGCATTGCAACAAATAGACTACAAAGCTTGAGTTACAATCGATCATGTCTTTTATGTCATAAGTGTCATTTTTGACCCTACATTTTCCTTTTCTATGTTATATATATATATATATATATATATATATATATATATATATATTTATATATATATTTTTTTTTTTCATTTATTTATTTAGATTTATTTATTTATTATAGGTCTGCTGAGTGTGATTTTTTTTAATTGTGGGTAGCGGGAGTGGGTGAAGGGGGTAATAGCCCCAACGGTGGTTGTTTAGTGCTTGCGGGGGGGGGTAGCGGGAGGGGTTAACCCCTTCATGACCGTAGCGATATTAACTGCTACGGTCGTGAAGGGGTTCATTGCACCCGAAACCCCCCCGCAAGCCCTAAACTCACACCAAGGGCCAAATACCCCCTTCACCCACCCCCGCTACCCACAATAAAGCTGGCACGGTGGGTTAACCCCTTCATTGCCTTAGCGGTTAGCCGCTAAGGTAATAAAGTGGGCTGTACATGCATTTTTCCTGCCTCTGATGCATGCCGGGGGGCGCTTCGGTGCTGATATTCCTGGGTATCAGCTCTGGAGCTCCTGCATCAATCCGAGCCAGGAAAAGGGCCTGTTTTTATTTTATGTCACCTATTGCCGCACAGCTCCAGCTTTTTCCCAACTTTTGTTGACGGAGTGATTTGGAGAAAATCTCTCCATTTTATAGCCGCGATCAGCGCCGAGATGCTGTGATCGGGTCTATTTGAATACGGCGGGTTTTAAAACTGGCGAGATATTGCTTCTCGCCACCCGCGCAGCGAGTTTTTTTTTCAAGAAACAAAAACTGGCGGATTTTCCTCATCTCGCCAGTTTTTCGCCATTTACTAAATTGCTGTAGGCATATTTGGCAAAAAACTGGCGAGATAGGGCTTCTCGCAGCTCTCTGCATAGGCCCCTAATTCTTCTGTGGTAAGTATGGTGTATACGGCTATGTCTCCATACGTGCACGCGCAGGGTTCTAATTACTACCGTATTCACTGTCTCACACCGCGAGTTGATGCGGTTCCCTGCCCGTGTGATTTATACAGGCTCTCAGAGTGCCCCAATGGACATTTTGAGCCTCGTTGATTGGTTTGGTTCAATCAGTTTAGGAAAGAGAGGACAGAGTGGGGTTATAAAGGAAGGAGGACAAATAGTAGGAAGGGGTGGAGCAGGGGTTTGTCTGGGAGCTTGCAGGGATAGGTCAGTGAGAGCAGGGGAGGAGACAGTGAAGTAATCAAGGGAAATAGCCTGCAACCTACGGGTGGCGGAGCCAGTGCCTGGAGACGGTTGGTAAGTAGAGCGGGTGTGCGCGTCCTTTGTAACACTGTTACGCGCGCGCACCGTGCGACCACCAGAGCGTGGGGGAAGCATCGCGGAGGAGGTGTTCGGCAGAGGAGTCAGAGAGGAAGGAGGAGCGGAGGAATTAGGTAGGGAAGGGGCTGGGGTGACGGATGCACGACGAGGGACCGGGAACTTGCGTGCACAGTGAGGGGACCGCGCGTGCGTGCAGAGCATGAGCCGGAGCATACAGATCGTACCGCGAGGGGATGAGGCAGAGATTGAGGTGGTAAGGAGAGGTTAGCCAGTGGAGGATGCAAGGTGACAGGGACATGCTGGGAAGAGCGGGTCCCTCGAACCGTTACATGAAGTTTTTAAATACTGCCGGTGCGTTGCATAACCGGAAAGGCATGACCAACTATGTTTAGTGTCCATCACATATATAAAAGGTTGTCTTCTATTCATCACCTTATCTGATCCTAATTAAATTGCATGCTCTTCGAAGATCCAGTTTGGTGAAGATCGTAGCATTGCATAAGTGGTCTAAAAGTTCAAGGATAAGGGGTAGGGTATACAGATTTTTTTTAAATTTATTTATTTAGGCCTCTATAATCAATACTTGACCTGAGAGAAGTGACTTTTATGGAAACAAAAAAGAAACCCGCAGCAGCGGAGGCACTAGATTTGTGAATAACCCTCGTTGGAGGTTCTTTGAAATGTATTCCCACATTGCTCTGGTTTCCGGTTCTGACAAGGGGTAAGTGTAACATCGAGGAGGGATGGCCCCTTAGAGCAGATCAATGCCACAATCATAATGTCGATGTGGTGGTAACTCCTCTGCCTGTTTTTTTGTTGAATACATCAGAAAAGTCCTGGTAGAAAACCGGAAGGCATGATGAGAAAGTCTCTGTGGGTAGCCAAACCTCGGAGAAGGTGCATTACACCAGATGACAAGATCCATGGCAATGTTGTCCCCAGGCTGTCACTTGACTGCTTGTCCAATCGATTTTGGGGTTGTGGTGCCAGGACCAGGGAAGGCCTAGGACCATTGGAGTTGAAGGTGAGCAAATTACATTAAAAGACTGTGTTTCTTTGTGAAGTTCCCCAACCGAAACCAGCAACAGATTTGTTTTGTGGGGGATTGTCCCAGGTATCAGGGGTCTTCTGTCAATGGCCACTACCGCTACTGGAATCTCCTTAGTGCGTAGAGGAATCAAGAGGAGATCCGAACATGCGTGGTCAATGAAATTTCCTGCGGCTCCCAAATCCACAAAAGCCTGAGTGAAGATGGAGGCTGGTCCCCAGAAGAGTGAAACCGGCAGGAGGAGCCATGAAGGTTGTGGTGAAGGAAGAATAGAAGAAATGTCCAAGTAATATTCCTCTAGCTTCACTGGGCATTGGGGTTGTCCTGATATAGGACAGTCTCGGACACAATGACTTTTGAGACCACACTACAGGCACAGCCCCCTGGTTTATCTCTTACGTCTCTCCTGATCAGATAATTTGGCATCCCCTAATTGCATTGGTTCCTCACCTTGGCGAGGTACAGTAAGAGGAGTGTTGAAATGGGGAGCTAACCGAATTGTTGGGGTTTTTGGAGAGTGGTCTCACTCGATCTGCCATTTTCATATCCGGAGGTCCATTCTGATACAGAGGGCAATAAGTTCCTCCAGATCTTTGGGAATGCCCCGGCAAGTACGTTTGTCCTTTAAAAACTCAGAAATCCCCAGCCAAAATACTGTCTCCAGAGTTTCATTATTTCAGCTGTCTCTGCAGCAAGGGTTCAGAAATCAATGGCATACTGGCCTGCGGTACAGGTTCCTTGTCGGATTCAAAGAAGTGAAGCAGAAGCAGAGGACAAGAGACTGTAGAGGGAGAGGGGGGTTGGCCCGGTATTTAAGGGGTTGCACCCCATATGGCCACCCCCTGACCTCACCAGGGAGGCAAGGGGTTAACTGGACTGCGGTCCAGGAATGTGGCTTACACCTTGTCATGTCAGGAAACTGTATGTTCCCCTGTTCCCATGTTTCATTATAATGTCAGTGTCTGCACCACACACACACACTATGATTTATTTTACAGCGGAGAATTTTGTGTTAAAGTATGAAATGGTTTAAGTGGTATTTGTGTATCTCCGGTCCTGAAGGTCGCAGCAGGCTAAAACTTGGATCATTTGATGTCCCCGTTCCGGCCGGCATAAGATCTGGAAAGTTTAGACCCGCTGGACCTAACGGAACAGGGTATTTTAATATGTCTGTGTTTTAACTTTAATATTGTATTCCAAGGCGGGGATAAAACCTGCGCAGATTCCTTAACACAAAGGAATGCAAATGGTCAGGGGGGCAACCCAAAGTCTAGGAACCAAGTACTGATCAAAAGACTCTGACACTCTAACTGTTTACCTGAGGGGGAAGAAGCATCAAACTGGAGTGGTTTGTAAGTGTTATATCAACACCTACAAACAATGAAGATCCTGCCAGATACTTCATCTGGAAGACTGATCGTCGCCCCTGATTTAATTATGGGGCTACAGAAATAAGACCCTCAGAGTCCCAGTACGCATGGGCTAACTAGCTGGGGGGCATGGGTTAAACTGTGTTTCCACGTTAGTGATTGGATACAGATAATTGTTCACAAATAGTCTGTATTCAATGTTAAGAATAGGGTTACAAAGGTATATAAACTGTGTCAACCCTACAGTTCTAGTTCTTCTGATTTCACCTTGAATGTCACTGGATTGCTGGAGAATTGCTAGCTGATACTTCTCCATTCCCCAACCCTAAGTAAGTGTTACCTTCTTGCATGTTAATTGTACTATATTGCTGTGTTCACCTTTTTAAGGAATAAATATATTTTATTATATCTAAGCCTCGTTCAGTTCAACCCAGATATTTGGTGTTTGTTATATCTTGTCATAAGTTACTGTGACAAGCGTATAATTAACTGGTGGCAGCGGCGGGATTGAACTGAACCTGTATTACAGTGTACTGCGGGACCCTGTAATATAGTGGGAACTCGAATGGAATTGCGAGTTCCTGGGACTAAAGATATTGAACACACAGTAGTGCAACAGTTAACACAAGTTGCAACACCACCTCACTGCTGTGACCGTGAACCATGAGCGAGGCTGAAGGCTCATCCAACATGAGGACCCGAGCTCAGCTGAAGGACAAGTGCCGTGAATATGGACTGCCCTATGAGAACCAGGAGGTTGCAGACATGGTTGACGCAATCGGTGACTATGAAGCCCGGCTTGCAGAGCCTCAGGATACGGCTCAGCTTGCCCTTATACAGCCACCCGGAGATCAGGGATGGAACCCCGTGCCGGGGCGGCGGAATCTCGGGGAGGGAACGAGTGCACCTCCCGGGAGCAGTGCAACAGGAGGGGTACTGGTTGCTGCGGCTACCAGTCCGTTCACCCCTGAAATGTTGGCACTGATTACTGCGTGGGGTGACAGAGGGACACCGGAGGAGCGGCTGCAGTTTATCACTATGGCAGTGAACAGACCCGCTTATTGCCCCCCTGTCCAACCCAACAAAGATGAACTCAAACTGGATCAGCACAGTCTCACAAAGTTCGTGGAAGGTTCCGATCAGATCGACAGTTTTCTAAAGAACTTTGAAACACAGTGTCGGCGGTACAAAGTGCTTCCCCAGCATCGGGTTGCACGTTTGGACCCCTTACTGTCCGGCTTGGCTAAGAAGACGATGATGGCGCTTCCAGATGAGTATGCTGATGACTATTACCACCTGAAAGAACAGTTACTGTTTCAGTACGGTTTTACCCCTGAAGCCTACCGGGGTAAATTCCGTCCGGAATAGAGGCAGCCCCTGGAGTCATATGTTACCTCCGTGATCCGCATGGCTTTGTACGGGATACGCTGGGTGGAGGGCTATGAGGCACGGACTTACCAATGCCTGCTGGACCTCATCTTTAAGGAGCAGCTCATGCAGCAGTGCCCGCCGGCGGTGAGGGCTTGGGTGTACGACAAGAAGCCCAAGACTTACAAGAAGGCGGCGAGGCTTGCAGACGACTATCTGGCCAGCCGAGCCCTGATGCCCGCCAAAGCAGTAGCCAAGGCGGCGGTGGCGGCGGCACCGGCCAAAAAGTCTGCCAATACCCCCCAA
The DNA here is from genome assembly GCF_040206685.1 of Ascaphus truei. NCBI lineage: Eukaryota > Metazoa > Chordata > Amphibia > Anura > Ascaphidae > Ascaphus > Ascaphus truei. Next base: position 134,904 of record NW_027457184.1, on the reverse strand, counting down.
TGGACTCAGAGGCCGCCTGCGGGCAGCAGTCCACCGAAGGCGGGGGAGCTCCGGCACGAGCGCCGCTGCTACAACTGCAACCACCCTGGTCACATCAGACCAGATTGCCCGGAACTCCTGCGTTCCGGCGGACCCCATCAGGGGAAACGCACCCCAGCTGCGAAGCCGGTAGCCCGCGTGCGGGTGGCTTCCAACAAAGACTCCGGACCGGTCATGGAACCAACTCCCAGTGAGACGTCCCATGCCACACCTGTCCTGGTTTCATCTTTGCCTACAGCCAGGAGCGGAGGACATCTCAGCGCGGACCTGCAGCAGATGGACGGCTGGAGCAGACATCTCACCCCGGTCACAGTCGGGGACCAGCAAGCAGTCGGCTTGATGAATTCAGGAGCTGCAGTAACCCTGGTCCGACCTGATATGGTCCGGCCAGAGGAATTACTCCTAGGCCCTGGGATACAGATCACTGTGGTCGACGGAGAGCCACAATTCCTGCAAGTGGCCAGAATCTTTTTGGATTGGGGGAAGGGCCAGGGTGTGCGGGAGGTGGGGGTTTTACCCGGTTTGGATGCTGAAGTTCTTCTTGGCAACGATCTGGGTCCGATGACCTGCACCCACGACTGAGTGCCGAAACCCGCTGCAGTGGCGACGGTTACCCGGAGCAAGTCATCGGCAATGGTGGCGGCGCCAGTCCCCCAGCCTTTGGGATCAATGTTAGCGTAGGGCGTAGAGGAGCCCGGTGAGTAAGCCAGGAGCAGTTGCAACCACAGACTGACTTACTGTTTCCCGTCACCCTTCCCCATTCTCCAGACAATGACATGACTGGGGGGTGGCCAGAATTAGGAGCCCAGTTTTGGGAGGCAGAGAAGACAGACCATACCCTGGCTGGCGTGAGACTTCGGGCGTCTGAATCTCAGGCAGGGGAAGGCACTGAGCACTGCTTATGGTATAAGGGACTCCTGTATAGAGAAGAAGGGAACCCAGGGATAGAGGAGGGATTGACCGGTAAGCGACAGCTAGTAGTGCCCAGGTAGCTCACTCTATTCCGTTAGCGGGACACCAGGGGGTAAACAGAACGCGAGCCCGGTTATTACAGTGTTACTACTGGCCGGGGGCATCTTGAGATGTGGGCACTTTCTGCCGCTCTTGTGATGCCTGCCAGCGAGTGGGTAAGGCGGGCGACCGTGTGAAGGCACCCCTGAAACTCCTACCTATAATAGGGGAACCCTTCCAGAAAGTAGCGATCGATCTTGTAGGGACCCTTATGATTCCTAGCAGGTCAGGGAAGCGCTACATCCTCACGGTGGTGGATTTTGCCACCCGGTACCCTGAGGCGGTAGCGCTTGGCACCATAGATGCCAAGACAGTGGCAGCAGCTTTGCTGAACATTTTTTCTACGGTAGGTTTCCCTAGTGAGATCCTATCCGATCAGGGGTCGCAGTACATGAGTGAACTTTTACATTGTCTCTGGGATGCATGCGGTGTACAGTACCGGCGCACTACCCCTTACCATCCCCAGACAAACGGATTATGTGAGAGGTTTAACAGTACCCTGAAGCAGATGCTTCGGACCTTTATTATAGAGGCGGAGGCGAAAGACTGGGAGATTCATTTACAGCACTTGCTGTTTGCCTACCGAGAGGTACCGCAGGAATCTACAGGCTTCTCCCCCTTCGAGCTACTATATGGCCGCAGGGTACGTGGACCTCTGGACCTATTCCATGAGGGATGGGAAGGGGAGGCTATTGCTACTGATGCTTCAGTGATCCAGTATGTAGTAGATCTCCGAGACCGGTTAGAGATGCTCATGGGGGTGGCCCAGTACCACCTCATGGCCGCTCAACCAAGCAAAAGCAATGGTATGACCGGAATGCCCGTAGCAGGGAATTCCTCCCAGGACAGCAGGTGCTTGTTCTCAAACCCACTCAAACCCACTCGGGAGAACAAGTTGATGGCTGCCTGGTCGGGACCGTACCCGGTTATCCGAAAGGCGAATGAGTACAACTATGTTGTACAGGTAGAGCCTGAGAGGCAGAAGACATATCCCGTCAATATGCTGAAAGAATACAGAGCACCGAGTATGGGAGCAGTAATGGTCATTTGTAGCCCACTGCTGGAGGATCTGGCGAGCAATGCTCTTCCTGATCTCCTAGGGGAGGCTAGGCAGGGAAACACTGTGGGGCAGGTAGAGATAGGGGCACAGTTGAGTGCTAGGCAGCAGGTAGAAGCCAGGGACATGCTAGCTAAGTTTAGGGCCCTCTTCACTGACATGCCAGGGACCACACATCTCACAAAACACCCAGTGCACACAGGGGATCTGCAGCCACTGCATAAGCACGCTTATAGAGTGTCAGCAGAGGTCAAGACCAGTATGGAAAAGGAGATAGAGGAGATGCTGACCCTAGGGGTAATTACTCCATCCCAGAGTCCTTGGGAAAGCCCGGTAGTTCTAGTCCCTAAGAAGGACAAGACCCCCTGGTTTTGTGTGGACTACCGCTTGCTCAACTCTGGGACGGTGTCAGATGCCTACCCCATGCCCCACATGGCTGAGTTACTGGATGAACTCGCGGGGGAAAAGTATCTGACAACTATGGATTTGAGCAAAGGCTATTGGCAAATCCCCCTGACCCTGGAGGCTAGGGAGAAGTCAGCATTCATCACTCCAAGTGGCCTCTATGAGTTTTTGGTGAAGCCATAGTTCAGTGGCCTGTTCCAAAAACCAAGAAACAGGTCATGGCATTTTTGGGCACCGCAGAGTACTATAGGAAGTTTGTCCCACAGTACAGCGCCGTGGCCAAACCCCTGACTGATTTGACTAAGAAGCAACTGCCTGTGCTTATCACCTGGACTCCTGCCTGTGAAACTGCTTTTCAGGCACTGAAAACTGCGCTTGCTGGGGCCCCCATACTGGCTGCCCCAGACTATACCAAACATTTCCTTATACAGACTGATGCCTCGGACTATGGCATTGGGGCTGTGTTGAGCAAAGTGGGGGACGACGGCAGAGAGCACCCTGTGGTGTACCTCAGTCGAAAACTACTCCCCAGAGAGGTGGCCTATGCCACCATTGAGAAAGAGCGCTTGACCATTGTGTGGGCACTCAAAAAGCTCCAGCCCTATGTGTATGGAAGGGCTTTCACGGTCCTCACAGACCACAACCCCGAGTTGGCTGCAGAGGGCATCAGGGGAGAGTGCCAAGTTGCTAAGGTGGAGCTTGGCCTTGCAAGAGTTTGAGTTTTACTATTCAGCACAAAAAGGGTAGTGAAAACAGCAATGCTAATGGACTTTCACGTCAGGACTATCCCTCTGAGACTGAGTTCGTTAAGGATGCCAGCAGTGCCCCACTCCCCGTTAGGACCAGTGGGCCTAAAAAGGGGAAATGTAGAGGGAGAGGGGGGTTGGCCCGGTATTAAAGGGGTTGAACCCCATATGGCTACCCCCTGACCTCACCAGGGAGGCAAGGGGTTAACTGGACTGCGGTCCAGGAATGTGGCTTACACTTTGTCATGTCAGGAAACTGTATGTTCCCCTGTTCCCATATTTCATTATAATGTCAGTAAAAGTTGGAACACAGGGGGGAGCACAGGTTTGAGAAATATTAAACGTATATGTTCAATGTGAATGGATCAAAAAATGCTCCTAGATTAATAGGTGCAGGGGTGGTGGTGTATAGAATATAATAATATCATAAACACTTACACGGCCTTGTGTAAGCACTCTCGCGTAAGTGTTTCTTTCCTCTTCTCCTTCTTCCTTTTTTCTTTCTTTTCCATTCCGTTGGGCTTCCTCAGGCTCAAACTAGGGCGAAACGTGTAGCTCAAAACCCTAGAGCCTTTTGGATGTTCGTGGCCACCGTCGTGAGTAGGAAGCAGGAACACAGCTCAACGCCCGGACGCGGGCAGAGTCAGCTGAGAGCCGAGCTACCTGCGCAAGTTCCCGCAAGGACTGGCCTTTCGTGCCGTATTTGGTTGTGTAAACCGAGTGTTTTTAGACTGTTTTTATATGTTTATGTTCATTAAAGATTAATATAGTTCACATTATCTCATTCTGCCTATTCTTTGCTTGGCAGCAGCGCTAGATTCCTAAGCAGGAGCTTCAAAGATACCTATTCACGGTGTGAGCTCACACATGGCCGTGTGAGCATCTTTGTTTTAGCTTTGTTTATAATTTTTCTCCCTTTCCCCATCAATTGATTTATTGTGTGGAGGACTAAAGTTCCATTTGTGAACTTTCACGCAGGAGGAGGATAAAGATACCCCCCCCCCCCCCGCCAGGACCGAACTCATACCTGCCCGTGTGAGTGCTTGCAGGATTTGCTGCATATATAGTTTATGACCACCTGAACAGTACCTGTTATATCTTTGTATCATTTGTATCTCAATTTAATTTATCTGTTGCTCCGAGGGTGACATCTTACGATTGAACCTCATTGAGAGATTGAAGAGAGGTGCGTTTGGACGAAAGCAGAAGAACAACTATAGAACGGAAAAGAAAGAAAAAAGGAAGAAGGAGAAGAGGAAAGATACACTTACGCGAGAGTGCTTACACAAGGCCGTGTAAGTGTTTATGATATTATTATATTCTATACACCACCACTTCTGCACCTATTAATCTAGGAGCATTTTTTGATCCATTCCCATTGAACATATACGTTTAATATTTCTCAAACCTGTGCTCCCCGTATGTTACCCTTTTTCTGTACCAATAAGGACCCTGGATATGTTATGGATTACAGGTATTTTCTGGCATATAATGCATAATGAATACAGGTCACAGGCACATATATACATAGTATCATTATAAGGCCTAGTATAGCTTAGAGTATACTGTTAAAATCCTGGTTTTCTTGTCTTAGAAATAATAGCTTGTTTTGCTCAGAAGTGGCAGGATATTGGGACATGTTACATAGACATAAAAGGGGAACTAACACCGGTAAACAGGCCGTGGTTTTAACGGTAACTTACGACATATATCATACGTCACTAACTGTAATTCCTAGATCGTAAACATCATACGTCACAAACCACAGAGCATGGACACATGACACGTGATACACGTACGCAGCAAACAATGCACTCTATAATAGGTTTGCCCGACTCCATGTTAGACCAGAGAGAGAACCGAACTTAGGTGTGAAGTCACACAGATGAGACTTGAGCTGGGACTGGCTGACCTATCGTAATATCTTTTGGTTTGTGAGTATTGACAATGCATATCTAGTTATAATCTCTGCATAGTTAGGAATGGATTGGTAACATACTGTAACTGCTAGCCATTAGCTTATAAGAAGCTTGTTGTGATATTTCTGATATTTCTGATATTTCTGAATATTGTTGTGATACAATAAATGATAAACCTTTTCTTATACAAACTCTGAGTAACCTTTCTTTATAATAATCTCACTATACCCTCCATAATATCATAATATGTGAGAGTGTGGCCGAGACTTTTTCAAGTGCAACATTGTGGTTTGTGTTCTCTGCTTAGTGCAGGATATAACTTACCATAAGGCGACACTTGATAAAGGAAGGTAGGTTTCTGAACCCAGATTAGATAGGTCCTCCGGTTTTTTTTTGAGTCATAGGAAGAGACCACGGAAGCAGCAGCGAACCTTAGCCACTATATAAGGTTGTTACGTTTTATTATATATTTATTTCCTCATTGCACTATATCCAGAGGGAGCGCCCAGGTACTTTTCCTATATTATAATGTTAGTGTCTGCACCACACACACACACACTGTGATTTATTTTACAGCGGAGAATTTTGTGTTAAAGTATGAAACGGTTTAAGTGGTATTTGTGAATCTCTGGTCCTGAAGGTCGCAGCAGTCTGAAACTTGGATCATTTGATGTCCCAGTTCCGGCATTAAGATCTGGAAAGTTTGGACTCACTGGACCTAACGGAACTGGATATTTTAATATGTCTGTGTTTTAACTTTTTATATTGTATTCCAAGGCGGGGATAAAAACCCGCGCAGATTCCTTCACACAAAGGAATGCAAATGGTCAGGGGGGCAACCCAAAGTCAAGGAACCAAGTACCGATCAAAAGACTCTGCCACTCTAACTGTTTACCTGAGGGCGGAGAAGCATCAAACTGGAGTGGTTTGTAAGTGTTATATCTACACCTACAAACAATGAAGATCCTGCCAGATACTTCATCTGGTAGACTGGTCGTCGCGTAGAGGAAGTTCCAGGGGAGCGTCGCCGTATGCACATAAAAAGAAAAAAACAGTGGATAGTGTAATATTGTAAAAAACAATAAAAAGTGAAAGTGAATAACGAATTCCTACTCACAAAAGTAGCAGGAATACTGCACCGACACACTTTATTCGAGCAAATACCCGGTATGTACCTGGCAGATACCTGGAATGCGCCACTCCTTACCTCTGACAAGCCCCGTTGCATTTGCCTTCCCAGCCTGGGTTCATGCCTGGCTGATGGGCGGCTGATCTGTTAAATGATAATGATTAGGATTTAATAGGCTGCAATGCTTCGCGTGTCTACCAGATGGCATAAATTCATGAATTGTAATGCAGTATATATATATATACTGTGCAGTATTGCAGCCAGCGGGAATAAAATGCTTCAATCCCTGCCTGGAAAATAACTCAATGCACTCGGGCAGAAAACAGTCACAAACCTCAATACACCCGGGTATACCCGAATTCGTGGGACTAGCCGAGCTCGAATAAAGTGTGTCGCCAGTGTATAGGCATGTGAGTGAATAATACTCTGTGATGCAGCTCGTTCCGGAGGTTTGGTATATGGGTCAGCACATCTTGGAAAAATAGAAAACAGCCATAGTGTAGATGGAAATAAACTTTATCTAATAAGTAAGTCAATTGGAGGCTTACGGCTTTAGAAGGAAATACAGCATTGGGGATGTTATCTCAGATGCAGCATAGGTCGTCTCGTCTGCTTCTACCCGCTGGCGGCGTCCGCGAACGTCACTTCCGGATCGTGACATCACTTCCTGCCGGAGCTAAGGATCGTGAGAGTTCCCTTGCTTCTTTCCCTCCTCTACCAAGATGGCGGCGGAAGCCCGACTCGACGCGTTTTGACGTGATGACGTCTTCTTCAGGAGTGGCTTATGGGTACTGACAGCTCGGTATATATACCTACTACCTTGCTGTGATAGGTGCTTTACTTATTGACGGCGCAATTGGAAATAACGTTATCCAATCCATACAATAAACAGACTAATACATGTGCACACTATAAGTTAAGACAATAGCAATAAAATAGCATATAGGTCACAATAAGTAAACTAATAAATATATGCACACTATAAGATAATATCAATAAAATAGCTTATAGGTCACATAGTCTAATGTTAAAAATCTTATTCTAAAATCAACAAACTAATGTATATACACACTGTTGATTAATACAATACTAATAAAATAGCTAATTGTATAACAATTAAAAAGTATAAAAACGTGTTGATGCTGCCCCCAAACAGCATGAACACTCCAGGGTCTAATGCATATTACAAATCCAATATAGCAAATTCGACGATTGATGCACTCTGGTGGTGATAAGATGAGAAAGAAACATATTAAGAGATGAACATAATAGAATACAATAAATATAATAAAATTTATTTAATAAACTCATCTAAAAATATCTATAATAATAAAACAGCTAAAAACCAATTTACAAAAATGCTTTAAAATCAAATTCAGCATTCAAACCATTAGGAACCAATGTTTTTAATGTGTAAATCCAAAAGGATTCCCTTTTAGTTAATTCCAATTCTCTGTCACCCCCTCTCCAATGGGGGTGGACCTGTTCAATTGCACTGAATTTAAAACCTGTAAGATCACAATTATGTTTTATAATGAAATGCTCAGATAAAAGATGTGTTAAAACATTGCGTCTGATATTACCAATATGTTCAAGAATTCTGATGTTTATTTGTCTTTTTGTTTTCCCAACATATTGTAACCCACAAGGGCATTCTATGAGGTAGATGATATGATTACTCCTACATGTAATGTGTTTCTTAATAGAAAACTTCTTTTTAGTGTTATTGGAAACAAACTCATATTTATCTGTAGCCCTATATCTGCAAGCTTTGCACGTAGTGCAACCAAAAAAAACATTTATTGTTGGTAACCATCTATTACTAGAGAGATTTTTTGGGAGAGCACTTGGAGCAAACTTGTCTTTGAGTGTCCTCGCTCTTTTGAAGATGATTACTGGTTTGTCTGGAACATTGTCACCGATAATACCATCATTTTTTACAATATGCCAGTACTTATTTACAATATTGATGATTTTCCCGGCTTGCCTATTATAGTTTGTAATAAAAGAAAAATTAAAATCTTTCATGATTTTTTTATCATTAATTTTATTACTTCCATCTTTCAACAGATCATCCCTTTTGATATTATTAACCTTTTCTAAAGCTGAATCTAAAATCTGACTATCATAATGTTTATCATAAAATCTAGTTTCTAAAAACTTACTTTGAATTTTAAAATTGGCTTCATCGGTGCAATTTCTTTTTAATCTCCTAAATTGTCCGTAAGGTACATTTTTCAGCCAACTAGGGTGGTGACAACTTGTAGGTAAAATATAATTATTTTTATCCACCTCTTTAAAATAAGTCATAGTCTTAATGGCCCCCTGTTCAATATAAATAGACAAATCTAAAAAATTAATTCTCTCTTTACTATAGTTACAGGTAAATTTAAGATTCAAATTATATATATATTATATATATTAACGATAATAATCTGAATCTTAAGTTTACCTGTAACTATAGTAAAGAGAGAATTAATTTTTTAGATTTGTCTATTTATATTGAACAGGGGGCCATTAAGACTATGACTTATTTTAAAGAGGTGGATAAAAATAATTATATTTTACCTACAAGTTGTCACCACCCTAGTTGGCTGAAAAATGTACCTTACGGACAATTTAGGAGATTAAATAGAAATTGCACCGATGAAGCCAATTTTAAAAATCATAAGTAAGTTTTTAGAAACTAGATTTTATGATAAACATTATGATAGTCAGATTTTAGATTCAGCTTTAGAAAAGGTTAATAATATCAAAAGGGATGATCTGTTGAAAGATGGAAGTAATAAAATTAACGATAAAAAAATCATGAAAGATTTTAATTTTTCTTTTATTACAAACTATAATAGGCAAGCCGGGAAAATCATCAATATTGTAAATAAGTACTGGCATATTGTAAAAAATGATGGTATTATCGGTGACAGTGTTCCAGACAAACCAGTAATCATCTTCAAAAGAGCGAGGACACTCAAAGACAAGCTTGCTCCAAGTGCTCTCCCAAAAAATCTCTCTAGTAATAGATGGTTACCAACAATAAATGTTTTTTTTGGTTGCACTACGTGCAAAGCTTGCAGATATAGGGCTACAGATAAATATGAGTTTGTTTCCAATAACACTAAAAAGAAGTTTTCTATTAAGAAACACATTACATGTAGGAGTAATCATATCATCTACCTCATAGAATGCCCTTGTGGGTTACAATATGTTGGGAAAACAAAAAGACAAATAAACATCAGAATTCTTGAACATATTGGTAATATCAGACGCAATGTTTTAACACATCTTTTATCTGAGCATTTCATTATAAAACATAATTGTGATCTTACAGGTTTTAAATTCAGTGCAATTGAACAGGTCCACCCCCATTGGAGAGGGGGTGACAGAGAATTGGAATTAACTAAAAGGGAATCCTTTTGGATTTACACATTAAAAACATTGGTTCCTAATGGTTTGAATGCTGAATTTGATTTTAAAGCATTTTTGTAAATTGGTTTTTAGCTGTTTTATTATTATAGATATTTTTAGATGAGTTTATTAAATAAATTTTATTATATTTATTGTATTCTATTATGTTCATCTCTTAATATGTTTCTTTCTCATCTTATCACCACCAGAGTGCATCAATCGTCGAATTTGCTATATTGGATTTGTAATATGCATTAGACCCTGGAGTGTTCATGCTGTTTGGGGGCAGCATCAACATGTTTTTATACTTTTTAATTGTTATACAATTAGCTATTTTATTAGTATTGTATTAATCAACAGTGTATATGTTTGTTGATTTTAGAATAAGATTTTTAACATTAGACTATGTGACCTATAAGCTATTTTATTGATATTATCTTATAGTGTGCATATATTTATTAGTTTACTTATTGTGACCTATATGCTATTTTATTGCTATTGTCTTAACTTATAGTGTGAACATGTATTAGTCTGTTTATTGTATGGATTGGATAACGTTATTTACAATTGCGCCGTCAATAAGTAAAGCACCTATCACAGCAAGGTAGTAGGTATATATACCGAGCTGTCAGTACCCATAAGCCACTCCTGAAGAAGACGTCATCACGTCAAAACGCGTCGAGTCGGGCTTCCGCCGCCATCTTGGTAGAGGAGGGAAAGAAGCAAGGGAACTCTCACGATCCTTAGCTCCGGCAGGAAGTGACGTCACGATCCGGAAGTGACGTTCGCGGACGCCGCCAGCGGGTAGAAGCAGACGAGACGACCTATGCTGCATCTGAGATAACATCCCCAATGCTGTATTTCCTTCTATAACCGTAAGCCTCCAATTGACTTACTTATTAGATAAAGTTTATTTCCATCTACACTATGGCTGTTTTCTATTTTTCCAAGATGTGCTGACCCATATACCAAACCTCCGGAACGAGCTGCATCACAGAGTATTATTCACTCACATGCCTATATTCCTGCTACTTTTGTGAGTAGGAATTCGTTATTCACTTTCACTTTTTATTGTTTTTTACAATATTACACTATCCACTGTTTTTTTCTTTTTATGTGCATACGGCGACGCTCCCCTGGAACTTCCTCTACACTATTGCTGCAAGACTTCTGGAACAGTCTTTTGTCGGGGTCGAGTGATAAGTTGTTTTTGCCTTTATTTCACTGTTATTAATATATTTCACTGTTCATTATTTGAATTTTGTTATCACTGCACTATTTTTTGCATAATATTTTCACTGCTTGTGGTATAGTAGAGCGCCATCTAGTGTTTTTTTCACATAGACTGGTCGTCGCCCCTGATTTAATAATGGGGCTACAGAAATAAGACCATCAGAGTCCCAGTACGCATGGGCTAACTAGCTGCAGGGAATGGGTTAAACTATGTTTCCATGTTAGGGATTGGATACAGATAATTGTTCACCAATAGTCTGTATTCAATGTTAAGAATAGGTTTACAAAGGTATATAAATTGTGTCAACCTACAGTTCTAGTTCTTCTGATTTCACCTTGAATGTCACCGGATTGCTGGAGAATTGCTAGCTGATACTTCTCCATTCCCCAACGCTAAGTAAGTGTTACCTTCTTGCCTGTTAATTGTACTATATTGCTGTGTTCACCTTTTTAAGGAATAAATATATTTTATTATATCTAAGCATCGTTCAGTTCAACCCAGATATTTGGTGTTTGTTATATCTTGTCATAAGCTACCGTGACAGCGACCAGGGGCGTCAAAGATGCTTTGAGAAAGGCAATAGAGTAGTTGATCATTGGGGATTCTCTCTTCCACAGAGGGGAAGCCTAGGCCAAGGCCTCATCCGTTAGTGAATGTTGAAAAAGGAGAACTGGCACACAGCCAAATGAGTGGGTCACCAAGAAATAGCTGAAAAATGATCCTTTATTAATCCATAAAACAAGCGGAGGTTAGCACCCTCCTACGTGTTTCGTGTACGGGAGATAAAGTGAACTCCACTCAGGATATTCAGATTGGGGCAATATATGTGAGTATCTTTGATTTGACTTTATTCTGACCATTGTGTTATTTTGTGAGTCAAGGGACCATCCCCATGAGGAACACATAGGGGATTTTTCAATAGCCTTATCTTCAGGGATCATTTGGCCCCACAGTGTACTTTACATCTTCATTAATCTCACTAGCCCCATTCTGTGAATCTATTTGCATCATATGAATAATTAGTGTCCAGCGCTGAGCGCATTAATCACTAACTACCTTTCTCATCCGTTAGTAGGGAAATGACGTAGGCTGTGACGGGGTGAGGTAACCAGGCTATACATTAAAGTTTTAAGTACATCTGGTTACCCCTAAATCTGTAGGGTCCCTGGTAGCTACATAGCACCATAAGCAATGGACCAGGGATTATACATGTGGAAAATAAAATGACCCCTGCTTTCCTGTTTACATGTTTCCTTTGCCCTAGAACGGCAAAACTTCTTATGTGCAAGTTTTAGGTGGGTATTTGGGTAGAGATGCAATCATTTTGTTTGCAGGAGTTCGGGGGCCAAAGTTACCGGTAGTCCTTTAATTCTCCCCGGCGAGCAGGCATGATTTGCTGTTATGCGGGGTGAATTACACCGGGGCAACCCAGTGTCCCCCAGACTCCTGAGTTTCTAGCCCAAATATCCAATTTTCCTTATAAATATAAGGTTCCTCAGAGTCCATACTTTATTAAAGTGCACTTTGTAATGTTTTATATATTTGTTATAAGACTCCATACAATCAGCCAGGGAATCTGCATAGACGCCGGTGTGATGGTAGTGGGTAACCAGGCTCTAAAAATAAAGGTTAAGCCCATTTTGGTTACCCCTGATACGTGTATAAGGGTCCAAGAGAGTTAGCTCTTGGCCCCAGTGACATTGTACCATTCTGTTGTAAGTTTGCAATAAGAGCAGTGTTTGTGTTTTCCCTTTCCGGGCATGCCAGCAAGCAGGGTTTGCTAGGGTATGAGTTTCAAGGTTTTTTTTTGCGGATGAACCGTTGACAGAATATGCCTAGGAGTTGTCGGTCCCCCCATAAATGTACTCGAGAATCATGCCTAATTCTCAGATGCATGTAGGCACATTGTCCCGACAATATCTCCTTTTGTAAATGCAAGTGTGACTCACCACTAGGGTACCCTGCTTCAGCACAGCCCAGAAAGGAGAATGGGACACAGGGATAAAACATAAATTCCTGTAGCTGAGGGAATTCCTATGTTAATGGGGTACCTCAGCTAGTGCCCAGGTGACCCACAACCAGTAAAAGGGTTGTGGGTACCTTAACTGTATATAAGGTTGAGGGGGGACTCTGAGAGTCCAGACTGAGTCCAAAAGATAGTGTGTGGGGAATAAGGCAGATAGAAATAAAACTACAACATATTTCCCTGTCTGTCCCCTCTACCCAAAGACTCAGAAGTATAGTGAAATATACTTTATTAAATGTAATGTGTTCTTTACAATCGGAACGATGTCCAAACAGGTGCCCAAGCTAACCCGTATGTATGTATGTATGTATGTATGTATGTATGTATGTATGTATGTATGTATGTATGTATGTGTATATATATATATATATATATATATATATATATATATATATATATATATATATATATATATATATACTGGACACCAAATATATATATATATATACTAGCTGAGAGACCCGGCGTTGCCCGGGATGTAATTTTGCAGGGGCGGACGACAGGGTTGGGCTTCCCCCGGGTGACTGGGTGACTGACTGAATGGGTGGGTGACTGGGTGACTGACTGAATGGGTGGGTGACTGAATGGGTGGGTGACTGGGAGACTGACTGAATGGGTGGGTGACTGGGTGACTGACTGAATGGGTGGGTGGGTGACTGGGTGACTGACTGAATGGGTGGGTGACTGAATGGGTGGGTGACTGGGTGACTGACTGAATGGGTGGGTGACTGAATGGGTGGGTGACTGAATGGGTGGGTGACTGGGTGACTGACTGAATGGGTGGGTGGGTGACTGGGTGACTGACTGAATGGGTGGGTGACTGAATGGGTGGGTGACTGGGTGACTGACTGAATGGGTGGGTGATTGGGTGACTGACTGAGTGGGTGGGTGACTGAGTGGGTGGGTGACTGAGTGGGTGGGTGACTGAGTGGGTGGGTGACTGAGTGGGTGGGTGACTGAGTGAGTGGGAGGGTGACTGAGTGAGTCGGTGGGTGACTGAGTGAGTGGGTGGATGACTGAGTGAGTGGGTGGGTGACTGAGTGAGTGGGTGACTGGGTGACTGGGTGAAAGTGACTTGGTGACTGGGTGGGTGGGTGGGTGACTGGGTGGGTGGGTGTGTGGGTGACTGGGTGGGTAGGTGTGTGGGTGACTGAGTGAGTGGGTGGGTGACTGAGTGGGTGACTAAGTGAGTGGGTGGGTGACTAAGTGAGTGGGTGGGTGACTGAGTGAGTGGGTGGGTGGGTGACTGAGTGTGTGGGTGGGTGACTGAGTGAGTGGGTGGGTGAGTGGGTGGGTGACTGAGTGGGTGGGTGAGTGAGTGGGTGACTGGGTGAAAGTGGGTGACTGGGTGAAAGTGACTGGGTGACTGGGTGACTGGGTGACTGGGTGCGTGTGTTGGTGACTGGGTGGGTGTGTGGGTGCCTGGGTGACAGTGTGTGGGTGGGAGACGGTGGGTGTCTTACCTTCACCCCGTGGCATCTGGCTGGGGCAAGAGGTGAGTTCAGGAAGCTGGCGGGGGAGGGGGGCAAGAGTGGCAGGAGGCCCGTGCCGCGCCTCCCCTCCGTCCGGGAGCCGGCGCACGTGAGGGGGAGTGCAGGAGGCCCGGGCCGCGCCGCACTTCCCCTCCGTTCCTCGTTGTGAGCGAGGGGGGAGGAGCCTGGAGTTTGCTGCATAGCAGGAGGGCCGCGCTTCCCCTCTCCAGGAGCCGACACACGTGAGGGGGAGTGCAGGAGGTGAGGATGATGTTGCGGCTGGGGATGTTGCGGAGCGTGGGGATTTGGGTGAAGTGGGGAGGGGGGAGAGAGTGAGGGGCACCGGGAGAAGAGGCGCACCGGGAGAGGAGGGGCACCGGGAGAGGAGGGGCACCGGGAGAGGAGTGGGGGGGTGTGGAAGGTGAGCTGCGGTCCAACTGACGGGGGAGAGTGAGGCCAAGCAACAGAGTGTGTGTGTGTGTGTGTGTGTGTGTGTGTGTGTGTGTGTGTGTGTGTGTGTGTGTGTGTGTGTGTGTGTGTGTGTGTGTGTGTGTGTGTGTGTGTGTGTGTGTGTGTGTGTGTGTGTGTCGTCACCCCGCCTCAGGCCAATGAGAGGTGTGGGGGCGGGCGGCCCAAGGGACCAATGAGATTTCCCCTAGGGACACAGGAAGATGCAGACAGGCATATAGTGCTTTCACATATTTATATAATAAGATATATATAAAATATACTGAAAGTGTTGTTTTTGTGTCCCTGTAAACAATTTGATTGTTCCGTCGGTCCACCCGCCCGCCCTCTCACGGCTCTCATTGGCCTATGTGTCTCACCCCCCCGTGTGTCCCGCCCTCCCACGGCTCTCATTGGCCGGTGTGTCTCACCCCCCCCCCCCCCCCCCACCACACTGCCGAAAGCTTCCTCCGGCTCCTCCCAGTCCGCCTCTCCACCCACCCGTGACTCCCACCCACACTGCCGAAAGCTTCCTCTACCACCTTCCGTTCCGCGATGTGTCTCGCCCTCCCCCCGTTACTCCCACCCACCCTGCCACCTTCTGAACCTTCCTCCACCGCCTCCTGAAAGGTTCCGCTACCTGCATGGCTCCGTTGCCGCCTGAGGTATGCGGGTGGGAGGGGGTCATGTGGGGGGAGACATGCAGGGGGGAGGAAAACATGCAGGGGGAGACATGCAGGGGGGGAGACATGCAGGGGGGAGACATGCAGGGGGGGAGAGATTTGAGATGCCACTAACTAAAAGTCACTTACCCAGTCAATCACCCACCCACTCACCGAGTCAGTCAGTCAGTTACTCACCCACCCACCCAGTCACTAACCAACTCAGTCACTCACCAAGCCACACAGTCACTCACCCACCCACCCAGTCACCCACTCACCAAACCACTCAGTCACCCACCCAGTCATTCATTCAGTCACCAACACCCACCTAGTCATTCAGTCACCCACCCACCCAGTAACTCACTCATTCACCCACCCAGTTACTCACTCAGTCACCCACACCCACCTCCACCCAGTCAGTCATTCCGTCACCCGCACCAACCCAGTCAGTCATTCAGTCACCCGCCCAGTCAGTCACATCACCGATGTGAAGGGGGGGGGGGGGACTGAGGTGTGAACGGGGGACGGAAGGAGGTGTCAATGGGGTGGGTGCGGGAGCGGAGATAGGGGTGAGCGGAGAGAGAGGGGGAGCGGGAGAATTCAATCCCGGGCATCGCCGGGTATATCAGCTAGTGTGTATATATACTACCCGGATGATCTACTTGGACCTCTGCCAGTGACGGTGTGATATATATCACTACAAGCTCTTAATTCTATGACCTTTGTGAGTGAGCCTATTCCCCATTATTTTAAATATTAAATGTGAAACAATATCACGCTATGGGCCATGCATGATAGTGATATATATCACCCCGTCACTGGCAGAGGTCCAAGTAGATCATCCGGGTAGTCAGCGGTATAGATACCAAATCTGCCTCACTCTTTCCTGGGCTGCATCGATGGAGAGCCTCCCTGTTAGGTGATTGTCCCAGAGACAGGCAGGAAACCAAGTGCTCCCCGCACCGACAGCCAGAGACAGCGGGGGTCCGGACCGGCCAGCTTCCGGTCCACCAGTGATGACGTAGTGTCGCTGTGTCGTCCTAACGCGTTTCGTCTCTGCGTAAGACTTTTTCAAAGGCTAATGATGAGTGATGCACTAGTTTGCAATATATAGCAATTAATCCAGCATTAATCAACACTGGTCACAGGTGACTTTTTAATAAGAAATGAGCATGAATGAAGTTCATAAAAATATATGTCTAGGTATAATGAGAATCTATATAATCCTATGTATGCTAATATACAGTGTTCGACAAACCTATACATTTGCTCGCCCCGGGCGAGTGGATTTAACCCCCGGGCGAGTAAATATTGGCCCAAGCAGCACACGTTTGGTACTAGGTGGCGAGTAGATTTTTTGGTGATTTGTCAACCACTGCTAATATATATTGCACAGATATTGCATCTGTTATTAGTTAATGAGTGTTGCAGGGTTTAGCAATAGCAGCATGCTCATTTCTTATTAACAAGTCACCTGTGGCCAGTGTTGATTATACGCACACGTTGAATCAAT
Source organism: Ascaphus truei (assembly GCF_040206685.1). Taxonomy (NCBI): domain Eukaryota; kingdom Metazoa; phylum Chordata; class Amphibia; order Anura; family Ascaphidae; genus Ascaphus; species Ascaphus truei. Next base: position 117,839 of record NW_027457184.1, on the reverse strand, counting down.
GGAAATATACCCTATCCAGGTCTGCCTAAATTGTGACATAGATAAACATTGGAAATTGATGTAAAAACATAGCAACATGTAACACATAATTAAATAGTCTGCTTAAAGGCTAATATTTTTCTGAGAACAAAGAAAAAATGGAGATATGAATATACAGTTCCGATGATGTTTAAATGTATCAGCTTTTGTAAGTGTGATTTACATTGTTATTTAATATTTCATAAGCAGTGAGGTAGTTAAATAAATAGGAAAAAATTATAACAGATTGTGTATATAAATATATAGTCTTGGTATTATGAGTGAGAGGAAAGTAATGTGACTGGAGCATTAGAGGGAACCCAAAGATCCACGTTAGGAACTGATCAGATAACACACAGCAGTGACAGCGAGTATACATTTATTGAAGCCTCATTTATAGAGCAGCACTGCCACCGTGTGGTGATTTATGAACTGCGCGAATTTAAATAAAGATAAAGAGCCGCGCTGCTCCGCTGTCTTTGTGTCTTTGTGTTCGGGTTTATAATAACACATGTAAACTTTATAAGAAGATGAACCAATAAAGAACCGGGAAAGAAAAACCCTCATTTTACCGATTAAAGATCATTTGTATGTTTGGTATAAATACATGTTCCGTGTCAGAGAGCTCTGTGCTGGATCTGTGCAAACACTAATGTTATTACAATACATCTTTTTCACTGTCCTGCTTTCAGGCGCTAAATATATCCTAACTTAATTAGGACGATCTCGGACTTAGATTAGGCGGGATGTTTGAAAATCCCAACGGTTTTCCGAGAACCAATCAGAGCGAGGTGCGGGTCACAAAGCAGCCAATCGCAGCGATCCATCTTCTATAAATACCTAGCACTTTTCCTGATTTTTTAGTCGAATTGATATTTGAGACACAGTCGACTTGAGTCTTTTCATTGAGATTCATTCATTCATTGAACTGACCGGAGAGGCTGATGACTCCTCGAGTGGGTCACTTCCCATCACAGCGCCCGCCGCCGACACCACTTTCCAGAGTTTCAGTCGGGGATGTATTGACTGGCCCGTTTGGAGAGCCGCCGCTGCCACGTGGGGGAGAGCCGCCGCTGCCACGTGGGGGAGAGCCGCTGCTGCCACGTGTGGGAGAGCTGCTGCTGCGACGTGGGTCATTGCCCATCGCTTTGCTTTATAGCTTTATTGCACTGTATGCTGAGTTCTGTGTGCAGTACTGAGCCCAGAGCTCCGACTTGCTGTGACCCCCGGCCTTGCCCCCCCCCTGCCTAGTGCTGTGCCCCCCCCTGTGCTCTGTGCCCCCCCCCGTGCTCTGTGCCCCCCCCAGTGCTCAGTGCCCCCCCCCTGTGCGCTGTGCTGAGCCCCCCTGTGCTCTGTGCTGTGCCCCCCTGCGCTCTGTGTTGTGCCCCCCTGCGCTCTGTGCTGTGCCCCCCTGCGCTCTGTGCTGTGCCCCCCTGCGCTCTGTGCTGTGCCCCCCTGCGCTCTGTGCTGTGCCCCCCTGCGCTCTGTGCTGTGCCCCCCTGTGCGCTGTGCTGAGCCCCCCTGTGCTCTGTGCTGTGCCCCCCTGCGCTCTGTGTTGTGCCCCCCTGCGCTCTGTGCTGTGCCCCCCTGCGCTCTGTGCTGTGCCCCCCTGCGCTCTGTGCTGTGCCCCCCTGCGCTCTGTGCTGTGCCCCCCTGTGCTCTGTGCTGTGCCCCCCTGTGCTCTGTGCTCCCCCCTGTGCTCTCTGCTCCCCCCTACGCTCTGTGCTGTGCCCCCCCTGCGCTCTGTGCTGTGCCCCCCCCTGCGCTCTGTGCTGTGCCCCCCCTGAACTTGGTGCCGTGCCCCCCCTGAACTTGGTGCCGTGCCCCCCCCTGCGCCGTGTGATTTTGCTCCCTGCGTTGCGTGCTTTGGGCCGTGTGCTCACCGCCGTGCGTGTGTGTGGCTCTGATTTGGGCCGTGTGCCCGCCGCCGTGCGGGTGCGTGGCTCTGATTTGGGCCGTGTGCTCGCCGCCGTGCGGGTGCGTGGCTCTGATTTGGGCTGTGTGCTCGCCGCCGTGCGGGTGCGTGGCTCTGACTTGTGCCGTGTGCTCGCCGCCGTGTGCGTGGCTCTGATTTGTGCAGTGTGCTTGCCGCCGTGCGTGTGGCTCTGATTTGTGCCGTGTGCCCGCCGCCGTGCGGGTGCGTGGCTCTGGTCTGCGCCTTATTATGGCAGAGGCAAATGTGCCACCTATGGAGACTGCAATACATGATGCTGCAGAAGACATGGACTACACTTTAGTGAAGAAGAGAGGGCGAGCAAACTCTGATAGCTCCAATGGTTCTTCCCCTCCATCGGTAGCAAAGACAAAGATGCAGAAGCACAAGGAAGACCAAGGCATCAAAACATCAAACCGCTTCGAGCCACTTGCTAATGCCGATGACTGCTCAGGGCCCAGGTGCAACGATGAAGAGACTGCACTCCCACCCAAAAAGATTCGCATACCACCGGTAATGGTTAGGAATATGAAGACCCACAAGGACCTTGTCGACATCCTCACCGAGCACTGCACTTCCCCGTTTGTAGTTAAACCACGGGCGAACCACGCAAAGATCACTACCACAACTGTGGACGACTACCGGAGCTTAACGGACTGCTTTTCAAAGCAGGGCATAGAATACTACACCTTCCCACTGACGCGCCTAAAGCCCCAGAAATTTGTAATTCGCGGCTTACCAGCAAACGCCTCCGTGGGGGATATTTCCCACGACCTCGCGGAACATGGACTTCCAGTCAAGAGCGTAGCCCAATTGACATCCCCGGTGGACAAGACCAAGAAGTTCCCTTTGTTTATTGTCACACTGGCAGAAACCCCTGAGAGCCAGCCTGCAGATCTTACCAAGATTACCAAGCTCTGTAGCTGTGTGGTAACCACAGAAGCGCCAAAGGGCAGAAAAGGCCCAACCATGTGTTTCAACTGCCAACGGCTCGGGCATACCTCTGCATTCTGCCACCAGAAGCCACGCTGTGTGTGTTGTGGAGAGAACCACAACTCCAAGGAATGCCCACGAGATAGGAAGAAGGAGCCGGCGACATATGCAAACTGCAAAGGCCCACACCCGGCAAGCTACCGTGGTTGCCCGTACCTCACAAAAGCAAAGCAAGAGGAACGGGAAAAGCGGACACCCCACCTGATGGAGCAGGCACCAAGGAAGACACCCACTACTCAATACCAGCTTCCCCGCCTGGCGCCGGAGAGACAGAGGACCACAGAACACCTGATCCCAGACCTAGGCACGGCATCCACCCAGAGGATGCAAAACCCAGACGGACAGACCTACGCGGAAACTCTCAGGACACCATCCACCAACCCCGTTGAGGCGGCCAACCCGGACCCCGCAGGCGGAACCGCAAGCCCAACAAACTGGCTAGAGATCATCCTTAAAATAGCGAGCGCTATTGCGAGAATGGATATTCACCCCATTGTGACAATGATAGCGAATCTCATCCCGGCCCTTCTCAGGAGCACAGAAACTAACCACCATGGCAGCAACATCTAAACGCAGTTCTGTCATCGTGATGTGGAATGCAAATGGTATCAGCAAGAAGACAGATGAACTCCTTCACCTGATGGAATCGAGGAATGTATGCGCAGCTCTGCTCTCGGAGACCCACCTTCAAGGAAACCAAAAACTAAGCCTGGCGAACCACAGGGTATACCGTACCGACCGGGCAACAGGAGCCAGAGGTGGTGGGACGGCTGTGATTGTTAACATACGGGTCAGCCATAATGAGATTGCACTACCACCCCTCCGGAGTATTGAAGCCACTGGAGTACAGGTAAAGACTGCAACAGGACCACTGCGACTAATTGCCACCTACTGCCCCCCTAAGGTGAAGCTACATTTGGGAGACTTGGAAGCTCTGCTGGACTCCACTGTCCCAACCATCATCGGGGGAGACCTAAATGCCAAACACCGGTGCTGGAACTCAAGGACAGCAAACTCCAGAGGACAAGCTCTTCTTGCTTACTCAAAGGAGAGTGACTTTGTAGTGGCTGGCCCTACAGAACCCACCCACTACCCAGGCACTGCAAGCCACACACCGGATGTCCTGGACATTGTCTTACTGAAGAACGTGAAACATTCTGTCCAGTTGGAAACCCTGGCGGAACTGACCTCAGACCACAACCCAGTTACCATTACTGTTGGCGACGAGATGGAAACCCACCAGCAAACACCCAGGTACAACTTCACCAGGGCGAACTGGAGCCTGTACAAAGAAGAGTTGAGCAACATCACAAACCCCCGCCCCTTGGACACCAACGGAGACATTGATGATGCTGTTAACACCTTTACTACCGCAGTCCAACATGCAATAGAGCACAGCGTCCCGAAACAGATGCCCAAACGCTGCTCCATCTACGACCTACCGAGCGGGATCAAGCAAGCGATTGCTGAGAAAAACAGGGCCCGACGCCAGTGGCAGAAGTTCCGCACACCTGACCTTCTGGTAAAGTACAACTCACTTGCCAGACTACTGCGACAGCAAATCAGCCAACACCGGGGGGAGAGGTGGGAGGCCGCAGCAGCCAAGCTGAAGGAATCCGACAACTCTGTTTGGAGAATGACCCGACGCCTGACCGGGAAGAAGGAGCCTAATCCACCGATCCAGGGCCAGACCCACCTGGCATGTAGCAACAAGGACAAGGCAGAGGTTCTCGCTGACACACTGGAGACAACTTTTAGGCCTAACCAAGCCAGCAAAATAGCACGGGAAGTTGAGCAAGGAGTTAACAGGCATCTTACCGAGCACCTACCAGAGACCGAAGCGGAAACCCTTGAAGGATGCACCAGGACTGAGATAACGCAACTTGCAGAAAAGCTGGCAAATGGCAAAGCACCAGGAAGTGACGGAATTACCAACCTGGCCATCAAGAAGCTTCCACCGGCAGCCATGGAATGCCTCACAGAAATCTTCAATGCATGCATGCGGCTCCAGCACTTTCCTCAATCCTGGAAGGAAGCCAAGGTCATTGTATTTCCAAAGCCTGGAAAACCACGGAGGGATCCTGCAAACTACCGTCCGATAAGCCTGCTCTCTGGACTGTCGAAACTCCTGGAGAAAGTTATTCTTACGCGCCTCCGCCACTTTGCCTCTGGTAAAAACATTCTACTAAAGGAGCAATTTGGATTCCGGAAGGACCACTCAACCAACCATCAGCTGCTGCGAGTCGTTGACATAATAAGCCATGGATTCAACATCCACAAATCAACTGGAGTTGTCTTCTTGGACGTGGCCAAAGCGTTTGACAGAGTTTGGCATGAAGGACTACTGCACAAAATGATCAACCTGAAATTCCCAAACTACCTGATTAAGCTGACTGCAAGCTACTTGCGGGAGCGCACATTCCACGTGGCTGTGCGGGAAGAGCTCTCAACAACACGCCCCATCCGCGCTGGCGTGCCACAGGGATCAGTCCTGGGACCTTTCCTTTTCAACCTCTTCATGAATGACATCCCCACAGACCTCCACAAGACTCAACTGGCACTCTACGCAGACGATGTGGCAGTTATCTCCCAGTCCTTCAGAGAGAAAGAAGTAGCTAAGAACATCCAGAAAGCACTAGACATGCTATCAACATGGTACAGCGACTGGCAAGTAGGACTGAACTCCAGCAAGACTACAGCTACACTGTTTACCAAAAAGAGGATCAAGGCACACCCGCCAATCACCCTCAACGGAGAGGCTGTCAAATGGGAGCCAAACAGCTCTTACCTAGGTGTAATCCTAGATAGCAAACTAAGCTGGAGAAACCACATTGAGAAGATTCAACAGAAGGCAACAACCAAGCTGGCAGCACTGTACCCTCTGCTGAAGACAAGGACCATGCCCATCAAGAGCAAAGTCAATGTGATCAAGGCGATCATTAGACCCACAATGACATACGCCTCCCCGGTGTGGAGTGGTTGCCACCAACATCAAAGATCATCTCTCCAAAAATTACAGAACAAGGCGCTGCGGATTGCGTCCAACGCTCCACTTCCTACAAGAATAGCAGACCTTCATAGGGAACTGGGTATCGAGATGTTAGATGAACATCTAAAGAAGCTCAACAAGAAATTCTACAAGGAACTGGACCAGAACTCAAACCCGCTGATCAAGAAGCTTGCTGCGATCTCTGCAAACCCATTTGACCGCTACCCACGACCCATCACAGCGCTGAACCTGTGAAACCAACTCAACTGTGGCAAGTAACACAGATCAAGAAGCTTCCTAAAGAGTGCGACAATACACTCAACAAGAGAATTTGGAGTAATGAGGCTCAAGCCTCGGTATCCAATATCACCACTGACAGATTTAATCTGTCAGTCAGAACAGAACGGTCAGTGATTTTTTAGTCAGAGTTAGGTTAGGATCGGAGAGGATCACTGTCACAGCAAAGGATGGCCCGGACCAAGCAGACCGCCCGGAAATCCACCGGAGGAAAGGCTCCGCGTAAGCAGCTAGCGACCAAGGCTGCCAGAAAGAGCGCTCCGGCCACCGGCGGAGTGAAGAAGCCTCACCGCTACCGGCCCGGTACTGTGGCTCTCCGGGAGATCCGCCGCTACCAGAAGTCCACCGAGCTGCTCATTCGCAAGCTGCCCTTCCAGCGCCTGGTCCGGGAGATCGCCCAGGACTTCAAGACTGATCTACGCTTTCAGAGCTCGGCCGTCATGGCTCTGCAGGAGGCCAGCGAGGCTTATCTGGTGGGGCTCTTCGAGGACACCAACCTATGCGCTATCCACGCCAAGAGAGTCACCATCATGCCCAAGGACATCCAGCTGGCCCGCAGGATCAGAGGGGAGAGAGCTTAGGCTAACTGCACCCACTTCATTTACACCCAGAACACAAAGGCTCTTTTCAGAGCCACCAAATTATCAATCAAATTGGCTAGTAGATCAATATTAACAGGTTCCTGTCTGTTTGCTCATTGTTTAGCACCCACTGTACCCTAACTACAAAATTATCTATTATTGTGACCTCCACAATGTACTGATCTTTTAATGTAAAGCAATAGGGGAGCCCCTGCTTCTGCCACTGACAAGTAAATGGTGAACGGTGCTTTGGGTATATGCACAGAAGAAGGTGGGGTAGAGAACCCAAATATAGCACTCAATTTCACACTCTGGTGATGAATGAATGGTTTAAAACATAACTTTATTAACTGTAACAAGTATGTAAAATATTGGGTATTAAAAACAACGACCTGAAGGTGTTCTGACCTTCAATACTGGAACTGTATAGGTTCCGGGTCTAAAGTAGTGTGTTCTATGAGATTCAAGTAACACACTAAACAACAGTCCTTATAAGGATCTGAGGTAAGGAACAAATCTTACAGGGTGTGCGCTTAGGTAAGTACTGATAGCTGCAAATCACTAATGGCAAACACTGGCCTAGTGTGAATACCTGTTTACACTAATGAGGCGAGGTCTCTTTTCACCACATTATAGTAGTATCCTCACTTGCTGATTTGGATATCTATCTATATAGTGCGCTGTGCCAACGAGGCAGACCAGGCTAGGATCTGGGTTGATACAGCAACTACACTGATTGTAGCTCTACGGTAGTCCGTTACAGTGACCACATGACTGATTCCTTGGGGACAGTAGTTGATTTATCCACTAGTCCACCACTGCTTGTTACACACTGAGGTTTACTCGCAGTCATATTTACTGATCCAGAACACTGAACAGTGTTCAGACCTTAGGATCCTAGCGTTTAATACTCGTATTAAAACCCATCATTTTAATTTTGGTTATTAAAGAGTTGGTTTTGTATCTATTTAATTTCACATCCAGTTGGTGTCAGAGCCCATACTAGGTTTATTTTCTTTGCCTGTTCTCCGGTGTAAAACAAACCATTGCATGTGATAAGATGGAGACACATTCTAAGTTACACATTATGTGCAGAGCTCTCTTTGTGGGGTTGTGGTGGCTCTTAAAAGAGCCTTTGTGTTTGTAAGAGGCTGAAGTTCTCGGTCTCACTTCTTAGAAGCTGCTGCCCTCTTGGGCTTTGCTGCTTTGGCCTTAGCTGGACTCTTAGCAGCTTTGGGCTTTGCAACCTTTTTAGTCGCCGGGCTCTTCACAGCCTTATTGGGCTTGGCAACTTTAGACTTCTTGGGATTTGCCAGATTGTCTTCATATCTGTCTATTTCTGTCACTTTTACTTTGCTCAGACTACATGTGCCACCTCCATCCTCATACAGTGACACAAAGAACATATTATTGTACAGTATCAGTTTCAAATAAAGTGCATACCAATATATAAAGATGGTCTGGGGATTCACTATATATGTATAAGTAGCACAAAAGTCTGCATTGCTGTCATGTTGTTCCATTACCCCCGTACTGAGCTCTGTATTATTTAATTGTCAGATATGAATATTTGTTATTGAATGGGAGATTCAAAAACCCTGTATTACACCTGTTCTGCAAATGATTAGTTTAGAATTCTATGTATGTAACATGTTTTCTAAGAAAAAAAATCATAGTAACATACACATCATATGAATTACTGTACATATTTTAATAATGTAACAATAAAACAACTATGTTTTTTAAGCTTTATAACAGAATTGTGATGTGTTATAAAGTTGTATTTCAGTTATCAAATAATATGTATATATTAATGGATGAATAGGTCATTAGTCACCCTGTGGGTTGTTATGTAACCATGTACTGTAATGTTCCTATTAGCACTCTTTATAGGAACTGCAATGTTTTGTGACCATAATCGTTAACCAAATTGTGTGAAGTGAAGTTTCCTCTTAACAGGAGATTGCTATCCTGCCCATGATATGTTTTTAATTCCTGCACAACACATCCAGCAATGTGCTGCCACATTACTGCAGGATATGTAGACCTTTCTCTTCATATGCATAGCAATGTGCTGCTACCTACTTCAAGATGTGCAAGACCCTTTCACACACTTATAAATTGATACACCTTCCATGTTTGTTAGATTATACATATGAATAATTGTTTTAGTAAACACTCTGGAAGCCACTGCCTGGATCACAGTAACCTTTGTATTTTTCTGGTTTGTTCTCTTTGGTTATAATTGTATGTTTTTTTATACAAAACCTGTGTAGCACTTTCTCCCTCTCCGGTTTGACGACGGTGGCGCCAATGATGAGAGGCTGCGGTAGTTTTTCTGTCCCTCACTGACAAGATCAGGTTGTATAGCTTCATTCTCCTGGCTAAGTTGTGCTGTGCCGTCATCCAATACTGAGCACTAGTGATCGCGATGTTGCCTTTATGCGTGACTATGAGGAGATCATTTGTAGGATTCACTCTGCTCAGGCTAGATTAACAGCTGTTCCAGACAGTCACGCTGCAACATCTACCTATATGTGCTAAGTATTGATACTCAATCTGTGATAAATATTGACATGGGAATTTTTGAATGCTATGTAACGAATCTGTGTGCTATATTGCTTGGAATACTGAAGTGTGCAATTCAGATCTATTACCACTTGGTGATATTATACACAAGGAGTTAATTGCAGAAACTATTCTGCTCTGGTGATACATACAGCCGTCTCAGCTGGTCAGGTTGTCAGGCTAGTTAACATTTGCTGGATATTAGCATGCATTAGAAGCTTCGTTTCATGCTCAATACAATGTTACTCAATTGTGTGTGCTTGGGCTACTCCATGTAACGTTTTGATCATTGAAGTTTGTTATTTAGACTTTAGGACACATGATGCTATTTTGTATCTATGCTATGCAGACTATATTTAGTCTTGTGGTCGTTTTTCTACACTCCACACTTATTAATATTGTGACGAAGAGCATATTTATGTCCTTACTGGCACTATATATAAGCAGGTGGTTGCAATAATATACTATGGGCTAGCCATTTATACATAGAGAGATACAGCTGCAGTTTATTGTATTATCGTGACCTATTACACCTCTAAATATTAAAGCATGTATGCAAATGTAGATGGTTAATTCACCATCTGTTCATTTATAACTGGATATTTTAGTTCTGATGTCTGACTTCATCCTTATATGGTTATTATGCTATTGCACCTTTCTATATAAGCTATAAGTGGAATACAAGATTAAAGACTTAGACCTCTATGGACATTAAACATCTATGAGGAGTTATATGATGTGAAGATACTACATCAAATTAGAGGTCTAGATTATACTTGGATATCTATTTGTTACTAATAAAAATATTCCACCTATTAGTGTATTATTGTGGACAGAAACTACACAATTAATCCATGGTATTTGGATACCTACACATGTTACTTGATATATGCAGCCTCTCATTGTTGAATTTTACTGCACTGTAAATAAAATCACGAATCGTCGACGTCAAATGTTTAATAAAACTGTATTTTTTTTCCAATTATTAGTAAAACATAAGAGGATATTTATATCATAACTTTGTTCTCTTAATCTGGATATTAGAATCTGTAGGATCATTTGAGATCTTTATATCCAAATAGTTACTTTGAGTGCAAGTGGTAGGGACACTTATGTGGGGGTCTTTCTCTTCTCCATCAAAAGTTTGAATATTTCGAAGGAGACAGCACGGAAACAGCTACAGGACTTTAAGCAGAAACGTTTCTAAGTCCCACTTTCAGTAACATTTCCAGCGGACAGCGTCTGAAGTCTGGAACCAGATATTTTCTAAGTGAGACTTTCAGCACCATTTGGAGTGGAAAGAGTGGGAGCTGCTGGAGGCTCATGCCGATGTGAGCTCCAGGACTTTCCAGGACTTTTCGGGCTAAGTCCCGGTCAACCAACGAACTATTTAAAGACTTTGTTTCAATCAGGAAAGTTAGTTTTCAACCCCAAACCCCCAATAAGTGTATTTTCTTCTGTCTATGGTAATCCATGGTGTGTTTGCCTATCTCTACGGAATACATAAACATTTATTTTTATTTATTGGCTGTGACGGGAGATTTGTGACAGGCTATAATAATACACCAAATAACTGGGTTGAACTGAACGAGGCTTAGGTATAATAAAGTATATCTATTCCTTAAATAGGTGAACACAGCAATATAGTACAGTAACAGGCAAGAAGTAACACTTACTTGGGGTGGGGAATGAGAAGTATCAGATAGCAATTCTCCAGCAATCAGGTAACAATCAAGATGGTATCAGAAGACCAAGGATATAGGGTTGACCACAGTTTATATATCTTTTGTAACCCTATCCTTAACCTTAAGTACAGGCTATTGGATAACACATTTCTGTATCCAATCTTTAACGTGGGAACACATTTTAATCCATGCCCTCCTGCTAGTTAGCTCATGCGCACTAGGACCCTGGGGTCTCATTTCTGTAGCCCCACATTTACATCAGGAATGCCAGCCAGTCTACCAAATGGAATTTCTGGCAGGATACCCTTTGTTGGAAGGTGTACAATATGACACTCACAGACTGCTCTGGTTTGAGTCGTCTCCGCCCTCAGGTAAACAGTGAGGGTGGAAAAACCCTTTGAACAGTACTTAGGTCCTAGACATTGGGTCGCCTCTCTGACCATATGCTTCATTGTATGCAAAGGAATTTCCTCTGGGTTTTATCCCTGCCTTGGGATACAGTATTATAGGAAAAATACAAACATATTAAAATATCAGGTTCCATTTGGTCCAGCGGGTCCAAACTACCCAGATCTCAATGCCGGAACTGGGACACCATATGGTCTGAGTTTCAGCCTGCTACGACCTTCGGAACCGGAGTTACACATATACTGCTGCGGCAGCTTTTATTCTAACAAATCACCAGTTTGTCCATGGCTTGTTCCTGGAATGCGACGCTGTTCACCTGGCGCATGCCGCGTTCACCTTGCGTTCCCAGCCACGGGTCATGCCCGGCTGATGCGTTTATTGATAATGGTTCAGATTTTAATAGGCTGCAATGCTTCGCGTGTCCGCCAGATGGCAGAAATTCATGAATTGTAATGCGCCGAATCAGTAATGTGTCGGCTTGCAGGTGTTTCGTTTAAAAAATATACTGTACCACAGTGTGCTATTGTAACTTGGCCTTGGCCTTGAGACTGAAGGAAGAGTTGCAAAAATGTATCAATTTAGGCTTTTCATATTAAAGAAAGACAAAGACCAGTTTCAGTTTCTGTTACACTATTCTCCAGAGACCCACCCGCCATGAGTGTTCAAGTGCAGCCCGCTTTCCAAAAACCCGACAGAAGTTACGCATATTTGATATGGGCCGCGATTAATGCAACAGATGATAAGATGGCAACAGTTGCTCAAATTTATCAGTATTTTATCGAAAACTATGACTTTTACAAATTTTCGCCAACTCCTCATACGTGGAAGCGTGCAGTAAGGAAAAGGTTATGTAGCGATCACTGTTTTCACCGTATTGAGCCCCAATTTGTTGGAGGGTATTGGTGTGTGTCACCGGATTTTTCCCGTATCTATGATCATGGAGGCGGCAAAAGGCGAAGGGTCATGTTAAAACCAACTAAGAAGCGACAGTCGCTGCCAAGCAATGCACCAGCACCAGCACCAGCACCAGCACCGGCTTCCAATGACGGTCCCACTGTCAGTGACAACCCTGAGCCTGAGTCGGATTTTGCGTGCAGTTTTGATGAAGCTTGCATGTACCTAAGCAATTTCCAGCCTCACCTGCTGACTACAGGTGGACTAGTCCCACTGCAAACTATCGACGTGGATGATGAAGAAAGCTGGACTGGCAGTGGACCGGCGCCGATGCCAGCTGAATGGGAAATTCTATGGTGTGTACTATATTGTTGCCGTATTATTTTGGTGGGGCTGGCTGGGTACTTCTTTAGGGGTCTGACCATTACTGTACATTAAAACTTTTCTTTTTGTTTTTCCTCAGAAAAGAAAACGGCTAATGGGAGGATTTCAATGGATAATATTGTACTGTATGCTGAAGTTTTCCGGCCGTACCGTATACTGTGTAATAAACCCGAATAAATAAAACTATGCATTTATTCTACATGTTCAGTATCGTTTCATTATGTGTCTTCTACAGTATACTGTACAGTGGTATACAGTGCCTAACATCTATGGGCAAAATTTTTTTTATTTCTAGGTGCCCTAGAACAGAAGTTCCCATGCCAATTGCCCGTGACCTTGACCGGGGCCCTAAGTAGTTCCCACGCCAATTGCGCGAATATAATGTAAAATAACAGATTCTGTGGGTCTGAGCGGGCTGAAATTCGCTTGGTCCTCATGCGGAAGGACCCTTGCCATAGTGGCAAAATATCAGCCTTCCACGACCCCCGGAACCGGAGATACAAAAAGACAGTTTAAAAGCACATTACCAAAGTGGCTTTTATTCTGCCATGCAAGTCAATGGCAGAAACCTGAACTTTAACATTACCCTGACTCCGTTCTGTTGCCAAATAAAATGAATTTTATTTCTAGGTGCCCTAGAACAGAAGTTCCCACGCCAATTGACCTAGTTCCCACGCCAATTGCGCGCTCATTGCTCTTTTTTTACAATGTTGCCAATCTTGCTGCTTTGCAGTCAGGCAGTAAAAAAACAGTGCAGCAAGCCTCTACATTTGTTACACTGTCAAAGGAGCAAATGGAAACAATGTGAGGCAATTCAACATGTTCTTTTATTGGTGGAGTCAGTACAAAAACATTTATTTACAAATATTATACAATGTTTAAACATTTAAAGTGCACAGCAATTCTAACCATCAACACACAATAATACATACTGCAGACTTTGTTAAATTCTTCTGCCACATTGAAATCGGAGAAACATTTACAAAACATTTGTAAAACATGGAGATACCTGAAAAATGGACGTTTATACTGTATGAATATTAATTTATAATACAGTATATATGCAGTATATATTGTGACATAGTCCAAAGATGTTAGGCAGCTTTCTGCCCCGTTTTAGGTCCGAAAGTGCAGGAATAGTTAAAAATGATCCATTCCACAGCTTCACATTAACTCAGACTGCTGGATGGAAAATCCAGACCACAGATTACAATGGCTCTAGTTCTCCCTCACCTGCTCTTTTAATCACTTGCACAGGTATTTAGAACAGAGAGGTTTGCATTTCACTCTCTCTCCTTAGAGCCTGGAGGCTGGGGGTATCGCTGCTCCCCTGTATCCAGTTTCGGGATGAACGGCCCCTCCAAGTATCACAGTACCAGAGGATTTGCCTGGACACTTGGGACCGTGTTCCCACCACGAACAGATAAGACAAAACAAATGTTTATTGCTGTTGCTAAAAGACTGTGCTGTATCTAGTGACCCTAAATGAGAGGGCATTGTTTTAAGCTGGGGAACCAGGTTAGTTGGCCCAGCCGCAGTTAGAGGCTGATTCTGATGTGTAGTTAGATCCCTGAAAGGGATAGGATTTCTTTATATGATTTGGTTTTTATTTCTTAAAAGTGACATTGTGTGAAATGTTATAACACTGATATGAGTAAACCACTGAATGAAAATATCTGAGTGCCTCTAACCTACACATGTTAAAGCTGCAGTGCCTTACTTGGATGAAAATAAAGCAGGCAGAAGCCTGAGTTAAGCAATGTAATACTTTGCATGATCCCGTTTTTTGTATAAATAACCCTAGAAGACTGTGTCGGGAAGAACCCAGACAGACGTCAGCGCTACAAAAGAGGGGCGTTTGTCACAATATATATACTGTATATAAAATCTACTGTTTGTTTTTGGTGCATGGGGCACAGGGAGTTAAAGTGACTTGCTTTTTATGTACTATATTTGGGGATTGTCTTTGGGGGTTTATTCATCAAATTATTATGATGAACTGACTTTTGAAATTACAGTGCTGTTAACTATTTCAGCCACACACCTCCAGAGTTTTTAATCCCTCCCTAGCCAAGCGTCAATCGGCTGAGTCACCCTATCCTACCAACCCCCTCCCTCCACTGGGTCGTTAATCTTCTGCATATTGCCATTGTGTTCTTAATCCACCCATAGCCGAGCTACAAAGACTCAGTATGCCTGCGTCTAATCACACCATCCCCCTCCCCCAACCCTTAGAGGCCTGTTGTGTTAACGGTAATGCTTTGGAAAATCCCCTCTCGAATTTGAAATGTAAATCTGATGTGCACAGCACTGTGAGAATTGAGAGTAAACTGATACTGTATTTCATCAGGGTGTGAAAACATTTGTCAGTCAGTATGGTTTACAGTCACATGTTTTAAATACAATACAGTACATTCTTTAATATCTTTAAAATAAAAATATATAAATATATAAATATAATTTAAAATAATCCGTTCTGTGGGTCTGAGTGGGTTGAAATTCACCTGGTCCTCATGCGGAAGGACCCTTGCCATAGTGGCAAAATATCAGCCTTGCACGACCCCCGGAACCGGAGATACCAAAAGACAGTTTAAAAGCACATTTCCAAAGTGGCTTTTTTTCTGCCATGCAAGTCAATGGCAGAAACCTGAATTTTAACATTACCCTGACTCTGTTCTGTTGCCACGAGAGGGTCGCAATTTGCCATGCAATCCTGCCGCAACTAGGACTACATGGTGACCGAATCTGAGCCCTTTAGGTTGAACAGAACCGGAGTTGTGGGTTCCAGGTTTCTGTTCATTCTGACTTAGCCGGTTCAAAGCTTTCTCCGCCATTACGCTCAATGGTAGGACCCTCCTCGCCGGCGTCACCCTTTCTCGCCGCCATTACTGCTCGGACCCTGTTGGGGTCAAGTGAGGGGGTTCCTAACATCTAGGGGCAAATTTTATCCCTGCTCTGGCGTCGGGGAAACAGGGGCATTAGCACCGAGCAAATAATGTATGCCCGCAATGTCAGCCTCTATCTTCTCCATCCGTTGATCCATCCGTTGTTCCATTTGTAGCATCCATTGCTCCACATTTAACATGGTCTCCAAAAGCAGATCTATCTTTGCCAGCACAATAGAATTCCCGGGGAGATCCACACTTATCCCATTCAGCATCCGGTCTAACGAGCTGATTCTTGTGCATGGCGTCTGGACATCTGGGGGGATGGGTTCAACAGAGGATGAGATGGGGGTTCCATGGACAGAAGCGGCATCGATGGAGAGTGGAGGAGGTTTACCTGTGGATACCCGGTAGAGGAGAAGCGGCAGCGTCGTCGAAGAGGGATGGAGAAAGTGACCTATGGATTTCCGGGCGAGAAGCAGAGTCGTCTAAGCGCAAAGGAGACAGTGACCCGTGGATTTCAGAGGCGGCAGCGTCGTCAGATGGAACCGGAGAAGATGGGGGTGGAGAAGATGGGATGAAGATTTCAGGGACAGCTACAGCAGAGTCGTCGAAGCATATGGGAGGAAGTGGTCTGCGGATTCGATGGGTTGGCTGCCAATCATTTTGTGTCGAGAGTACATCACCGTATATCTTCTTCACATAATGAGGCTTACGTCTAATTAAACCCTTAACCTTTGGGGTCAGCAGAAGATTTTCTTTATTGGCCTTAGCCTGTCGCTTTGCCCTTGGCGTGGAAACGGCAACCGCCTTTCGCTTTTTCAGCATGACAGGCACGGCAGAGGTGAGTGGGTTCTTGCGTCCATAGAACCGGGGTTGCTCCATGGAAGCATGTGACACAATGCAGTACAGTATCTGGACAAGGGCAAGTTCAGATAAAGATCACGGAGTGGTGGGCTATGCAAAGTGTGTGACCTTTTATGCATGGCGACCAGGTACAGGTGTTGAAAGTGGGCGTACTCTAATGTGAGTCATTACCGTATAAATACACCATCCATTTTGTGGATTGCTGCACATATAATACACATCGAATAAACATCGAATATACATGCTTGTGTTTCTTATTTCTTTCTACTCGCAGCAATACCTGTTAAAAAGATTTCAAAGGATCTCAGCATGCGAATTAAGGCGATGTACACGAGCGGACACCGAATTGCTGCTATCCAATGCTGGTTAGCTACTTCTGGCCTCGTTGTGCCATCAAACACCGTGAGCTATCATGCATACGGAAAAAACAGAGACCGGAAAAGGGCACCAAGGGTAACTAACGCGTAAGTAAATTTATAAAACTTAACAAAAATAAATATAGAAAACTGTACTGTACATTTACAGTACAGTTCTGTATCTACTGTAATACTGTTGTTATTTCTGTTGATTTATATTACAACATACAGTAGTTTGTCTATTTATATTTACAGTATAGTACAGCAGTATACATTTTTTGTATATTTCAATTAATCTTACAACGGTATACATAGGATGTATATTTATATTTATATTACAACAGTATATGTATTTTGTATATTTATATTTATAGTACAACAGTATATATATGTTGTCTATTTTTATTTATAGTACAGCAGTATACATTTTTTGTATAATTCAATTAATCTTACAACGGTATATATAGGATGTATATTTATATTACAACAGTATATTTATATTTATAGTACAACAGTATATATATTTTGTCTATTTATATTTATAGTACAGCAGTATACATTTTTTGTATATTTCAATTAATCTTACAACGGTATATACAGTATAGGATGTATATTTATATTTATATTACAACAGTATATTTATTTTGTATATTTATATTTAAAGTACAAAAGTATATATATTTTGTCTATTTATATTTATAGTACAGCAGTATACATTTTTTGTATATTCCAATTAATCTTACAACGGTATACAGTACAGTATATAGGATGTATATTTATATTTATATTACAACAGTATATTTATTATGTATATTTATATTTATAGTACAAAGGTATACATTTTTTGTATATTTATATTGACTGTATATTACAACATTACATTTATATACATTTTATATTGCTGCATATTAATAAAACAATATAATTTCTTTACATTGTAGGGAGACAACTCTTCTGGTGGACAAAATAAGTGAGGAGAATGATGAGAGGAGTGCATTAAGGGTTAAAAACACTCTGCAGAAAAAGCACAACCTGACTATATCCGAGACTAGCATAAAGAAGATGAGAATCAGCATTGGATGGAAATATGGACGTGTGAGGTTAGTACTGGACAGTACAGGAGGTAAAAGTGTTGTTTCGCAAACTGTACTGCACTGTGCCGCTAATTTTTTTTATTCCTTGTCATTACAGAGCGTACCCCATGATACGGGACGCAAACAAAATCAAAAGAGTGATCCAGGCCCAGGCATGGATCGACAGCGGGGAGACTTTCCAGGATTGCATCTTCACTGATGAGTCTACTGTGTCGCTGGAGAGATTTGCAGGATTTGCGTTCCACAAAAAAGGCCGCATATCTTTGAAGCCACGGCCAAAACACCCTGTGAAGCTGCATGTGTGGGGTCCCATCTCTAGGCGTGGACTGGGATGCATTGTCATCTTTGAAGGTAAAATTTATCAAATATAATGTCGCCTAATGCAGTGTACTTGACTAGTGTTGCCTTACCGTATGCACTGTACTGTACTATTGTGCAGTTTTTTGAGCACTTTTCTTTTCTTGCTATAGGAATCATGAATAAAGCTTTCTTCCAAGACAACATTGTGCCCGAGATAGTGCAATACATCACACGCGACTTCCCCAATGGTCACCGCTTCTACCAGGACAACTATCCCAAGCACACCGCGTCAACGGCGCATATCCTTGAGCGCGGCATCAACTGGGTGAAGACGCCAGCGTAGTAAGTGCAGTAGACTGTGTCCCATTTTTGTTCCCCACTGTTTTTAGCTCTTAAACCAATTGTCCTTTCTTTCCAATGACAGATCGCCAGACTTCAATCCGATCGAAATGGTCTGGCATCAGCTGAAGAACGATATCAGGAAAGTGGCGAAACCCTCCAAAAAGGACGAGTTGTTGAAAGGCATAATGAGTTTTTGGAACGATGTGCTCACCATGGAACGCTGCAATAAATATATAGAACATATTGCCACTGTGTTGCCCATTGTCATCGCGCGTAATGAGCAAGCATTAGGAAAGTAGTACTGTGCTGTAGTATTGTAAGTACTAGAGGGAGAGGGGGGGAAGGGAACCCTCGCTACTGCTAGCTGGATGTATGTGAAGTGGAGGTGCTACTATCAGGGGATAAAAAGATAGGGTAACAACAAAAGAGCAAGAGCCCCAAGGAGAGCACTCACACACTAGTATATATGAACAGGTATACCAGATACCATGTGGTGATGGGGAGGAGTGAGTGAACTGTAAAATTATATAATCCTTTATTTGAGTCGTGATTCAGAACAATAAAATATAGGGGAAACGCTGTGGGTCAAGTGAGATACTATTATGAGCCAGTATACAGCAAATTAAAATTGGACGAATGGACCAGGGTAACAGTCCATGTGCTATCTAAACGCCTATATTGACCAATGCTGATGTAGACAACTGCCCATATCAGTATAGTCCCCACCGTAGTATGTGGTAGGGGATAACACTGATGTCCTATGATAAGGATATGGCCAGATACTGTACGTGCTGAGGTAGATAGTCACAGTGAATAACTATAAGCCTACTAGCAAATAAGCAGTGCGTATTAGTGGTTATCTAAACAGTACAGAAGTAGTGTCTGTTAACATGTTAGATTCCCAATATGGGGAACCGTATGTAGATGGTAATATAGGGTCCAGACTCCTAGGTCCTAGTTACTACCACCACAGTATGTAAAGAATGGTTTGATGGTGATCTACAGCAGGGACATGTGCAGATATCCACACAGGTAAGTATCAAGGTGAGTATCTGTACGGCCCAGTGATCAGTAGGTCGTAGATGTATCAATAATGACTCTATGATTGCACACACAGTGCCAGTTCACATGCATAGGGACCGTAAATTGCCCCGCCTGTATGGAGACAGTATGGAGTGCAGAGTCAGTAGCTGCTGAACAGTGCACAAGTCGTGCCTGTTAACATGAATCGTATAGTCATGTGTGTTTCCATAGGGTATAAAGTCAGTAACTGCTACTACAGTACACTAGTCGTGCCTGTAAACATGAATCGTATAGTCATGTGTTTATCCATACAGTGTAGAGAGCAAGATTGGTAAGTGCTACTACAGTACACAAGTAGTGCCTGTTAACATGAACCATGGAGGAATCACGGGATTCATTCGTCCTGTGTACACGAGCATACCTCTAATGACATGGCCGGGCACCATCAGCTGGAAACCGGGTGCTCAAATGTATCAGCCAGGGGTGCGCTCGTGGTTTAGATAACTATTTACAGAATGCTGTAGTAGCGAAGCCCCATTTCGGAGCCTGCTGGGGATAGGAAGCGCTCTGACCGTAAGCACATGTCCCGCCCCTCTGACGTGATGACGTCATCAATCGCCGACGTACGTTTCGCTAGTACTGCTTTGTCAAGGCTGGCTTTTGTAAGTATTGTAAGTACTGTATGATACAGGTAAGTATGGCACATATTTTTTCCAGACTTTTTTTATACTCTTTCCAGATAGTAAGAGCATACAGTTGTTAGTTTTTTCTTTACAGAGAGAGCAGCACCAGCCATCAGGTTACAGTACATAGAATTTAACAGTAGTCAGAGTATACAGTAGTTCCAGTGTACAGTAGACTAGTTTGACAGTACTACAGTAACTGCCTACTAACTGCTCCATTTTTTTCTTTCCAGAGAAAGCTGCACCATCCACCTACAGTAGTTCTGCCATAATACAGTACAGTACGCACATATAGTACAGTACAGTACAGTAACTGAACTATTTTTTTGTTTTCTTGTCGTTCCAGGAAAAAGGGTGGCTTAGGGGGAGATGGGGGCGTTGTGTCCAGTCAAATCTGCTTGTACAGTCAAATGTACAGTATATAAACAGCAGTAATGATGTACACAAAACCTCTCCTCTCTCAATAAACTACTGTACTGCAGACAGAATGAGGAAAACAAAGACGGGAAAAATAATATTACTATACAGTATATAGTATATATATATTATACAGTACATTACAGTACTGTATATAGTATTAAATAATATTCTTATAAATGTGCATTACTCATGTTTCCCCATGTTTTACAAATGTTTTCCAAATGGTTATCCAATTTCAAGCTGCCAAAAGAACTTAATAAAGACTGCATTATGTATTATTCCTGATTATTTTTATATTTGTATTTTTTGGTTCCTGATAAAATAAAATATTTATTCACTTTCCTGCGAATCAATCATTGACAGCCACCCCTACAGTGCACCAATGAATAAGAATGTTTTGTAAATGTTTCTCCAATTCAACCCGCTCAGACCCACAGAACGGATTATTTTAAATTATACTTATATATTTATATATTTTTATTTTAAAGATATTAAAGAATGTACTGTATTGTATTTAAAACATGTGACTGTAAACCATAATGACTGACAAATGTTTTCACACCCTGATGAAATACAGTATCAGTTTACTCTCAATTCTCACAGTGCTGTGCACATCAGATTTACATTTCAAATTCGAGAGGGGATTTTCCAAAGCGTTACCGTTAACACAACAGGCCTCTAAGGGTTGGGGGAGGGGGATGGTGTGATTAGACGCAGTCTTTGTACTGTAGCTCGGCTATGGGTGGATTAAGAACACAATGGCAATATGCAGAAGATTAATGACCCAGTGGAGAGAGGGGGTTGGTAGGATAGGGTGACTCAGCCGATTGACGCTTGGCTATGGAGGGATTAAAAACTCTGGAGGTGTGTGGCTGAAATAGTTAATAGCACTGTAATTTCAAAAGTCAGTTCATCATAATAATTTGATGAATAAACCACCAAAGACAACCCCCAAATACAGTACATAAAAAGCAAGTCACTTTAACTCCCTGTGCCCCATGCACCAAAAACAAACAGTGGATTTTATATACAGTATATATATATATATATATATATATATATATATATATATATATATATATATACTGTATTATAAATTAATATTCATACAGTATAAACATCCATTTTTCAGGTATCTCCATGTTGTACAAATGTTTTGTAAATGTTTCTCCGATTTCAATGTGGCAGAAGAATTTATTAAAGGCTGCAGTATGTATTATTGTGTTGATGGTTAGAATTGCTGTGCACTTTAAATGTTTCAACATTGTACAGTATTTGGAAATAAATGTTTTTGTACTGACTCCACCAATAAAAGAACATGTTGAATTGCCTCACATTGTTTCCATTTGCTCCTTTGACAGTGTAACAAATGTAGAGGCTTGCTGCACTGTTTTTTTACTGCCTGACCGCAAAGCCGCAAGATCGGCAACATTGTAAAAAAAGAGCAATGAGCGCGCAATTGGCGTGGGAACTAGGTAAATTCGCGTGGGAACTTCTGTTCTAGGGCACCTATAAATAAAATTCATTTTGCCCCCAGATGAAAGGAACCCCCTCACTTCACCCCAACAGGGTCCGAGCATGTACAGTACTGTACTTTAAAATAAATTAAATATGCAATTTTACTATTACTGCGCGCGCACGCACAGAATGTGTAGGTTGAACCGCGAAGGTATTAGACTTCAAAGACAACAGCTCGCAAACGCCCCCATGCGTTTTTACACGGCATTGCAGATTTGCAGACAGCGGGAATAAAATGCTTAAATCACGGCGTGAAAATAACGCAATACACTCCGGGCGAAAATGACACAAAACCGCACGTCACCGGGATATTCTGAAATTCGCGGAGCTAGCCGAGTTAGAATAAAGTTGGTCGCCACTGTACCACTTAATCCGTTTCCTATTTTAATACAAAAAACTCCGCTGTAAATTAAATCACGGTTTTTCACTAAATTCCCTTTTGAAAACAACGGCTCTGCCGCCATAGCCTTTCAATGGCAAACCGCCGCCGTTGGCGGCTATGGGAATCCACCGCCATAGACTTTCAATGGGGCATCGCCGCCGTTGAAGTCTATGGGGTTTCTCCGCCATAGCCGGTCAATGGAAATTGGCCGCCGTTGAAGTCTATGGGAGAATTCCCGAACTTGCAAGGGGGTCCATACTCCGTCGGGTTGGTCAAAGAGAGTCAAGGATGGTTCTGCAGCCATGCCGGAGCAGTTCCTACAGGTACCCCAAACCCTGGCCCTCGGGACCCTCCGGAACCGGAGGTATGGATTGATGGTTTGTAGCTATTCGGACTTAGTCAAATTCCTGAGCTGTTTCTGCCGCCGCCATTGGAACCTATGGCGCGACCTGCTCTCTCGGCGCGACCCTTCTCGGGGGTCCAGGATTCGGGGACCCGGTGGTGGTCGAGTGGGGGGAGGTCTAGGAACTAGGGGCAAAAAGAATTATATTTCTGGGTGCCCTAGAACTGTAGATTCCCATGCCACTTAACGTTGAACTTGACTAATCAGTGATCAAAGCTCTTTTTCAGAAAAAGTATCCGCTTTGCTGTTTGGACGGCAGCCAACTCGTTCCTGGAAAGCGCCGTCGAGGAATCACCATTGAAGTCAATGAGCCCATTGACTTACAATGGGACACCGCCGCTCCTCCTCTCGAACGCCACCTGCTGGTCTTCGAGGGAAACAGGTCCAAAACAGCAAGATCCGCCATTGAAATGCATTGAACTCTAATGGCGGCCTATGGGACTCTGCAAAATGGTGCCTGAAAAGGCGGGAAAATTACACAAAGGGCTATAATCACTAAAGAACTATTAACCCTTGCCCTCCCGGATGGATCCCAGTGTGTGTGTGATGCAGACACTGATATAACAAGATATAACAATAAAGCATGGGGACAGGGGAATATACATTTTCATGCTATAACAAGGGTTAAACCACATTTCTGGACTGCAGCCCCGTTAACCCCTTGTCTCCCTAGTGGGGTCAGGGGATGGCCAAATGGGGTGCAACCCCTTTAATACCGGGCCACCCCCTTTCTCCCTCTACATTGGCTTTGGCCTAGATAGACTATGTGCCCGGCATCTCTGAAATAGCTTGCCTAGTGCAGCTTCCACTCCTGTCAGGATTCAGCGTCTTGCTCTTGTTTGTGCTATATTAAATTGTGTTGCACTGCATTTTTTCTTCTTTGTTTTATGATCTGTGAGGGTTCCTGTTACTTCCTTCAGAACCAGATTCGTATACTACACAAATGTTTGAAAATCACCAACACCACGAGTGGGCAATCACTCGTTAGAACATTATTTGCCATTTTTTTACACGTTTGCACTATGTATGTGTTGCAATGTTTTCCCCACCCTCTGGAGATTTCACTACTACATGGTGTGGTGCATACCTGCTGGCCTACAGTAGATGTCAGTCTCCTGCGATGTTGTGGAGGAACAAAGAACAGGCTTCTGGGGTTGGATCTGATTCTCTCTCTGTGTCAGCGCCTCCATCTCTTGCAAGCTCCATGGATGTGGAGACAATTCCTGCAGGAGAACTCACTTCCACTCCCCCTGATAGATTGAAATATATCCTACTGCTTGAGACTGCAAACAGGATCAGTTTATTCAGTGCACTGGCAGATGTTACAGCATACACAGCTCACTTCTTGGGGCTTCAACCTCAGGATGTACTCTGGACCTCCACTCCAGGCCAAGGGCACCTGAAGCAGTCCATGATCTTCCGTTACTGCCTGGTGAGTAAAGTGTATAGTCTCCCTCTCCACTCCCCTAGGGGAGGGAGTATAAATTTGGCAGAGCCCTGCACAGTTGCTAGGGTAGACCAGCCTCTCTCATTGAGGTAGAGGCACTGACTAAATTTTGCAGTGCAGCTCCTTAAGTACAAGGGAAGTAAGTATCATGTCTGAATCCAATGATTGGACACACACAGGCCTTGTCCCACCGTCTCCCATGTCAATCAAGAAGCTACTGTGAGTGGGGAAAACCCATGATAACTCCTGGCAAGCTTGCT
Source organism: Ascaphus truei (assembly GCF_040206685.1). Lineage (NCBI taxonomy): Eukaryota > Metazoa > Chordata > Amphibia > Anura > Ascaphidae > Ascaphus > Ascaphus truei. The sequence continues at coordinate 93,109 of NW_027457184.1, read as the reverse complement.
TTTACCAGGACTTAATGCCAGAGATGGCAGACTTAGTAGCCAGGAGAACTATATATGTATTTTTTTTATTTTACATACGTGTTGCTAATGCAAGAAACCTGACAGATAAAATGGGTGAGCTTGAATTCATAATTAATAGCTTCCAGGAAGCAGTATGATATTATAGGCATTACTGAAACATGATGGGATGAAACTCATGACTGGACAGTTAATGTTGAGGGTTATTCTTGTAACAGGGGACAGGAACTTTTAACACCTAAAGCACCGGGATCATTATCACCAGACATGATACAATAATTGAATAAACAAAAGTTAATTCTGGCAAGCTAGAAAACACACAAATTACATGAACACAGTGAAACACTAACCAACTGGGGGCCTGGAGTAAGAAACTAGCCTCAACCAGGTGCCGGGGCCTGCTTCTGTAGGCTTTCCCCAAACATCATCTTCCCACTTCTCAGTGCTCTTTTACACAAAGCACTTTTGAATCCCCCACCAGCCATGTCTCCCATCAACTCCAAATTTGCGCTGGCTTCCCCGGCGCTTCCCCATCAAGTGCAGTTCTGTTTCCCACAGAGCACTTTTGAAAAACCCACCAGTCGTGTCTCCAATCGACTCCAGAGATGTTCTGGTTCCCTGATTGGCCCCACTCCTTACATAGCCCTCGACGGCTATTCTTAACATGGAGCAGAGGCCGCCGACCAGCCACAGCATGGATTGTGGCGGTGCAGTCAATGAGAAGATGAGGGCTCATCCGTCTGCACCAATCAGAGGAGGGAGGTTTGTCTAGGCATCTTAGACCCCCACAGGGGAGTGAGATGTCGGCAAGCGGTAGATTTGAGCTGGCCAATGGGAATCACGCCATGGGGCTTTGCCAGTCCCATACACATTGTGGAGTAGGTGAGGCAGTGTCTGGGGTGACAATGGCTCTGCTCCACCGAGAAGCAGCCCCCCAAGCCTAGTGTAAGGAATCGGGGAACGCGTCCCCTGCGGCACACTCCCTCCTTACCTACAGCTTTAGGAACCTCCGTTGACATCACCACGTGAGCACGCACGGAGAGGTATTCATGACCACACTGGATCTGGCCCCACCTCACATTCTCGTCACGTGATGGTACTTTGCATCACTGACACGTGACAAGTGTGCACCGCCCCCTAGCTGCGTGTCAACATCCACTGATCTCCTTATCACTCCCACCTGTTTCCTGCACCGCTCCCTAGTGTCACGCCTGTATGCTCGCAGACCAAGCTAGACCCCAGTACTGAGGTGGGAACGGTATGATACCACACACCCACAGCAGTGGGAGCAAGCCCGGAGTTTGGTATAGCGTTGCTGGGCCTGTTGGAAGAGTTGTTAGAGTATACTTGCAATGCTTGGGGAATGTCCATGAGAATAGTCGTGTCCGTTTGCCAATTTTCAGGGATCCAGAGGGTTGAGTCGTCAGAGGGCAAGCCAGGTCCTAGGAAGCCAGAGGTCAGCGGAGTCGTATGTGTAGCAGGGTTCAAAGGGATACCAGAGAGCAGAGTAGTCCAGGGTAAGCAGGAGTCAAAGCCAGGGAAATCCAAAGTAACACAGGAGGAGGTAATCACAGGAGCACAGAGGGAGCACAGCATAGGTCAGGTACACACAGGGAAACAGGAACTATGCAAAGCGAGGAAGAGGTGGACAGGCAGGGCTTATAAAGGAAGGTGCACCAATGACAGAGAGGGGAGGAGTAGAGAGAGCAGTGGGAGAAGCAGGAGATAGGTCAGGGGGAGAAGAGGAGGAGACAGAAGGGGCAGTCAGGGGAATGGCCTGTACAGCTTGGGAGGCGGAGACAGGGGAAAACTGATAAGAAGAGTCTGTGCGTGCGCCCCCTGTAACCTGGGGATGCGCGCGCACAGGTTGCCACACAGGCACGGCCTGCACTGAGCAGGGGAAGATCGCAGGAGGGGGACGGAGCCAAGAGGAGGGTGCCCGCGCGATGGCCAGCAAAGGCAGGGAGGAGCATGCACGCGCGTCCTCCATGGGCTGAGGGGGTGCACGCACCGGACGCGTCACCAGGCACGTGGAACGCCGCGCCACGAGCACCACGCGAGGAGGAGGCAATGGGACGGATGGCACCACAGGGGAAGGTAAAGGAGCTACCGTTGGGGAGAGGGAGCGGGGAGGATCAAGGCAGGGGTTAAGGGAGCGCGTGGGTATGCGGGACCTGCGGGGAACGTGCTGCGGCAAGGGGAGAGAGGTAGAAGGTGAATGAGAGGAGTGGGAAGGCGTACAAAGGGTGACAGGAGATGTGAGAGAGGGACAAGGAGAGGAAGGAATCTCCTGAGTCATCACACCTAGCTGCATATCAACATCCTCTAATCACCTATCACACCCACATGTCTCCTGAACCGCTCCACCTATAACTAAACTGTAACCAATCTTTGCACAAGGTTCTGTTCGCCTACAGCGGTAGCAGCTCAAGGACGCAAGGGGTTAATAACATCGCAACCAAAGATTTACCCCAAGCTCCGGAATTCGTTAGCCCTGGTGTCTCTCTAACAAATTCTAACCAACTACTACGAACTTTCTTCATTTGGCCGAGTTATTAGGTTGGCAACTTGCGACCTAGGCAAAAGAACTTTATGCCAGAGACTTTATTTCTGCAGCTTTCGTGCAAAGGACAATTTATTTTGTTCCCCATCCCAGTAAGTGTTGTATTAAGTGTATTCTGAGGTTGTCGTGTGTTTGTCTATTAAGGAAATAAATTACAATTTATTTTGCCCTCCTTGTTGTGTTCAATCGAGAATCATAAGCTAAGAGAAAAAGGAAACCTAGTGAAGGAGCACTCAATCACAGAAGGAGTAATGTAACTGTGTTAAAATCATTCTTTAATGTCATCAACAAATATAAAATATAGGGGTTTAAAATGAAACAGCATTAAACGTGAGTTGCGAGCCCTAAAGATGCGTTCTTACGTGAAACGCGCGCGTTGGCCATACTCCCCCACACACGCGGGACGCAATCATTGTTACCGCAACATACATTGATACTGATCTCAATTTGCGGAGTCCCAGCGTTCATATAGTATTTACTATCACTACAATCCTGTGTGCAGCTATAGAGCATTGCAGGCTCTCTTTCGTAATTAAGGGACTTTTGTTTTTCATTGCTGTGTTAGATTTAGGCATGTCCTCGAGCACATCAGCATCGATATAAAATGATCAATGCTGATGTAGGGGACAGTGCATGCAAGAGTTAGTGTCATGGTTAATTACCTTGTTAACTTTGCCTGCGCTGGAATAGAACACTTGATACATAGTCACTCATTTGCTACAATTGCATACTGTGTCTAATCCCTTTGTTACAAATCCCGGGCTGTCTCTGCAGGAAGCTGTTCAGTCGCTCACTGCAGTATATGCTTGCCGTGGATTCGTACCAACAGTCAGCTGTGATCAACCTCACAACACAGTAACCCTTTCACACCGGGTTACAGTACTACGGTGACAGGGTGGGTGATTGGTTGATACATATTGTTAACCTCACAGCACAGCAGTTCATGTACACCAGCCTGCTGTGCTCCTGTTTTATCGGTCGGGTGATAGGATTTATATCCCCTTTATCCCACACCTCTGGAATGCCCTTCCCCTCAATACCCGACTAGCACCCTCTCTATCCACCTTTAAGACCCAACTTCTGTTTCTGCGACCCCCCCCCCCCTCCTTACCTTCCAGTCAGTGTCAAATGATGCCAGGTTCATGTGATATGATATCATGTGACCCCACAGCGTCATGTGATGCTGCGTTGCCATGACAATGCATCAACTGAAGCCAGCTGAATCTCAGTATGTTCAGTTGCAGAGGCCTCACGCAATCCCCCGGCATTTAATTTAAATGCCTTGGGGTAGAGCACTGGACCTTTTCAACCCCCACGCCCCCCAAAAATTGTTTTGTGCCCCCCAGTTTATGCACCCCTGCTCTAATAGTTCTGGAACACAATAATTCAATGATAATGCCCAAAGATAAACAGACAGAAAAAGAAAACTCTTGCATGGAGTGGGTAGTGTGGTGAGATTAGTGAGACATCTTGGTCAAAAACCCTCCTGAAGGAAATAGTCAATGATGGTGTCCCACACTGCTGCAGCCTCATTGGAGGTGCATATGCACTGCATTCATCAATAAGGCAAAAATATTCACATTTCTTCTTGAGTTTTTTTCTTTTTGCTTAATTTGCATAGATATCAATCCTTATCCACTCCTATAGCCTCTTACTGTCATTGTGTGGCCTGATCAGCTGCAAATTGAAGAGTCCCGGTAAAGAAATATGAAAAAACAGCAGCACACAGCCAAGGGAGCCAGGTTGAAATTGTAATAAAAAAATATATTTATTAATGAAACATCACCCAAAGGAGCTGTAACCAGAGGGTTATTACAATTTCATCCTGGCTCCCTTGGCTGTGCGCTGCTGTTTTTATTAATATTGATTTAGCTAAAAGCACAAATGATAGGTTTGCAGTAGGTACAAGAGGGAGAGCGTCGCTGACTCATGAAATGTCCTTTTCTCTGCATAAAGGAAGATAAAGGGCAATAGCCTCTAGTTTCAGCAAAAGCATTGCAGTGCAATTGTTCAGTCTCTCACCTTGGGGCCTGCGGTGCTGAGCCGGTCCGCAGCTCCCTCCTCCTGTTTGATGGAAGTTGAATGCGATAACCAGCAACGATAGGAGGGAGAGGAAGGGTCACAGTGACCGGGAGGCGACTGCTGAACAGGGGAGCCGTCGCACCGCCGGAACAGGGACAGCTGGGAGTGGTTTCCAAGCTCCTTCCCCCCCCTGGCAGCCGAGGAACCCCTGAGGGGGGCACGTGGAACCCAGTTGAAAATCACAGCCCCAAAATGTCCACTGTATATTTTATTTAACTTGTGTTGTCTTTACAAGTACACTATTTTTGTTGTTTTTCGTATGTATGTATGTATGTCTTTATTTATATAGAGCCATTAATGTACATAGCACTTCACAGAAGTAATACACATGGTAATCAAATAAATAACAGATAATATAAATAACAGATCATGGGAATAAGTGCTTTAGACAAAAAAAGTAACATTAAGGAAGAGGAGACCCTGCCCCTAGGAGCTTACAGTCTAATTGGTAGGTAGGGAGAATGTACAGAGACAGTAGGAGGGAGTTCTGGTAAGTGCGTCTGCAGGGGGCCAAGCTTTATGTATCCTGTGTTCAGAATATCCACAGTGCTATTCATACGCTTCTTTAAGCAAGTGTGTCTTAAGTTGGGTCTTAAAGGTGGATAGAAAGGGTGCTAGTCGGGTATTGAGGGGAAGGGCATTTTCATATGTTATGTATGTATGTATGTATGTATGTATGTATGTATGTATGTATGTATGCATGTCTTTATTTATATAGAGCCATTAATGTACTGTACATAGCGCTTCACAGCAGTAATACATGTGACAACCATATAAATAACAAATAATACAAAAACACATAAAGGGAAGAAGAGCTTTAGACATAAAAGTAATATTTAGGAAAAGGAGTCCCTGCTCCGAAGAGCTTACAATGTAGTAATAATAATAATAATAATAATAATAATAATAATAATAATAATAATAATAATAATAATAATAATACGTGTTTGTTCTTGTCTAGAACTGCTAGTTTTACGTAGCATTTTGGAGACACAGCCCCTGCCCTGTGGAGCTCACACTTTATGTTTTTGATGCCTGAGGCACAGGGAGATAAAGTGACTTGCCCAAGGTCACAAGATGACACTGGAAATTGAACCAATCTCAGTGCCAGTCAGTGTCTTTACTCGCTGAGCCACTCCCTCCCAAATGTATACACATGTATTTATTCATTTAAACATATTATATTAAGAGATACACCATTGCTTATAGTTTGAGTTGTTGTTTCTTTTTTCTTTGTTTAACGCAGATATAATTGCAGAAACACATTTATATTCATGTTTTATAAAGTATATGGAATTTTTTTTTATTTTATCCTTATTAATAATGTATTCTATAGTTTATCAATGAGTAATTATATACATTTTGTGTATCCATGTAACCTCTACAAGGGCTCACAACACACACATCAAACAGCAAAGTGGTTAGGGATAAATGCATGTAACCTATTTTTAGTTTTCGCTTTGCAATGATGTTGTGGCATTATTTGACTATGTTTAATTAGTCTGAGGGTGTTACCTTGCCAAATACTTCGACTCCCTTTTCCCTTTCCAACACATGTTCTTATTCGGTATTGTACCTTTATAGCCAACACACTGTCTGGTGTCTGTTTGCTTATAGCTGGATTTGGAAGCAGCACTGCCACCCTGTGGAGTAATTGTCAACTTCAGACATTTCTACTGGGAGGATATGTGTTTGCTGTACTTCTTACCCCGGTCTGCATTTCTTCCACGTGTCACCTCATGATGGGGTCCATGAGAAGTCAAATCAAATTCATAAAACAGTTTTTCTTAAGAGGGTGACATATACAAATACTGATGAATGTAGTTGATCATAGAAATCTAAAACATTAAACATGAATTACATTTACAAAATATAGATGTAGACACTATCTAATTACATAAATGAAATAGATAACACACAAATTGGTTCACGTGAGTTGTGCCATACTAGCAAAGCAAATCTGATCACTGTTTATGCAGATAAACTCCCAACCAATCCCATTGCCGCGCGCCTTTATTTTTTTAAACATTAACGGCTTTCACTGAGCCAATCAGCTTAAAGACCTTTTTCAGCCAATCAAAATCAGGTAAATTCAAATAATGCAATTCACATTCCTCCCCTCAGGTTTTGTGTGTGGTTTTCAATCAGGTCCGCCCATACTGCATATAAGCAGCAGCTGCACAGCTGTTACTTCATTGAGTCACAGATTCAGATTGATTGAACTGACCGGAGAGGCTGATGACTCCTCGAGTGGGTCACTTCCAATCACAGCGCCCGCCGCCGACACCACTTTCCGGAGTTTCAGTCGGGGATGTATTGACTGGCCCGTTTGGAGAGCCGCTGCTGCCACGTGGGGGAGAGCCGCCGCTGCCACGTGGGTCATTGCCCATCGCTTTGCTTTATAGCTTTATTGCACTGTATGCTGAGTTCTGTGTGCAGTACTGAGCCCAGAGCTGTGACTTGCTGTGACCCCCGGCCTTGCCCCCCCCCCCTGCCTAGTGCTGTGCCCCCCCCCCTGTTTAGTGCAGTGCCCCCCCCTGTTCTCTGTGCCCCCCCGTGCTCTGTGCCCCCCCCAGTGCTCAGTGCCCCCCCCTGTGCGCTGTGCTGCACCCCCCTGTGCTCTGTGTTGTGCCCCCCCCCGCGCTCTGTGCTGTGCCCCCCTGTGCTCTGTGCTGTGCCCCCCTGTGCTCTGTGCTGTGCCCCCCTGTGCTCTGTGCTGTGCCCCCCTGTGCTCTCTGCTCCCCCCTGCGCTCTGTGCTGTGCCCCCCCCTGCGCTCTGTGCTGTGCCCCCCCTGCGCTCTGTGCTGTGCCCCCCCTGCGCTCTGTGCTGTGCCCCCCCTGCGCTCTGTGCTGTGCCCCCCCTGCGCTCTGTGCTGTGCCCCCCCTGAACTTGGTGCCGTGCCCCCCCCTGCGCCGTGTGCTCTTGCTCCCTGCGTTGCGTGCTTTGGGCCGTGTGCTCACCGCCGTGCGTGTGTGTGGCTCTGATTTGGGCCGTGTGCCCGCCGCCGTGCGGGTGCGTGGCTCTGATTTGGGCTGTGTGCTCGCCGCCGTGCGGGTGCGTGGCTCTGACTTGTGCCGTGTGCTCGCCGCCGTGTGCGTGGCTCTGATTTGTGCAGAGTGCTCGCCGCCGTGCGTGTGGCTCTGATTTGTGCCGTGTGCCCGCCGCCGTGCGGGTGCGTGGCTCTGGTCTGCGCCTTATTATGGCAGAGGCAAATGTGCCACCTATGGAGACTGCAATACATGATGCTGCAGAAGACATGGACTACACTTTAGTGAAGAAGAGAGGGCGAGCAAACTCTGATAGCTCCAATGGTTCTTCCCCTCCATCGGTAGCAAAGACAAAGATGCAGAAGCACAAGAAAGACCAAGGCATCAAAACATCAAACCGCTTCGAGCCACTTGCTAATGCCGATGACTGCTCAGGGCCCAGGTGCAACGATGAAGAGACTGCACTCCCACCCAAAAAGATTCGCATACCACCGGTAATGGTTAGGAATATGAAGACCCACAAGGACCTTGTCGACATCCTCACCGAGCACTGCACTTCCCCGTTTGTAGTTAAACCACGGGCGAACCACGCAAAGATCACTACCACAACTGTGGACGACTACCGGAGCTTAACGGACTGCTTTGCAAAGCAGGGCATAGAATACTACACCTTCCCACTGACGCGCCTAAAGCCCCAGAAATTTGTAATTCGCGGCTTACCAGCAAACGCCTCCGTGGGGGAGATTTCCCACGACCTCGCGGAACATGGACTTCCAGTCAAGAGCGTAGCCCAATTGACATCCCCGGTGGACAAGACCAAGAAGTTCCCTTTGTTTATTGTCACACTGGCAGAAACCCCGGAGAGCCAGCCTGCAGATCTTACCAAGATTACCAAGCTTTGTAGCTGTGTGGTAACCACAGAAGCGCCAAAGGGCAGAAAAGGCCCAACCATGTGTTTCAACTGCCAACGGCTCGGGCATACCTCTGCATTCTGCCACCAGAAGCCACGCTGTGTGTGTTGTGGAGAGAACCACAACTCCAAGGAATGCCCACGAGATAGGAAGAAGGAGCCGGCGACATGTGCAAACTGCAAAGGCCCACACCCGGCAAGCTACCGTGGTTGCCCGTACCTCACAAAAGCAAAGCAAGAGGCACGGGAAAAGCGGACACCCCACCTGATGGAGCAGGCACCAAGGAAGACACCCACTACTCAATACCAGCTTCCCCGCCTGGCGCCGGAGAGACAGAGGACCACAGAACACCTGATCCCAGACCAAGGCACGGCATCCACCCAGAGGATGCAAAACCCAGACGGACAGACCTACGCGGAAACTCTCAGGACACCATCCACCAACCCCGTTGAGGCGGCCAACCCGGACCCCGCAGGCGGAACCGCAAGCCCAACAAACTGGCTAGAGATCATCCTTAAAATAGCGAGCGCTATTGCGAGAATGGATATTCACCCCATTGTGACAATGATAGCGAATCTCATCCCGGCCCTTCTCAGGAGCACAGAAACTAACCACCATGGCAGCAACATCTAAACGCAGTTCTGTCATCGTGATGTGGAATGCAAATGGTATCAGCAAGAAGACAGATGAACTCCTTCACCTGATGGAATCGAGGAATGTATGCGCAGCTCTGCTCTCGGAGACCCACCTTCAAGGAAACCAAAAACTAAGCCTGGCGAACCACAGGGTATACCGTACTGACCGGGCAACAGGAGCCAGAGGTGGTGGGACGGCTGTGATTGTTAACACACGGGTCAGCCATAATGAGATTGCACTACCACCCCTCCGGAGTATTGAAGCCACTGGAGTACAGGTAAAGACTGCAACAGGACCACTGCGACTAATTGCCACCTACTGCCCCCCTAAGGTGAAGCTACATTTGGGAGACTTGGAAGCTCTGCTGGACTCCACTGTCCCAACCATCATCGGGGGAGACCTAAATGCCAAACACCGGTGCTGGAACTCAAGGACAGCAAACTCCAGAGGACAAGCTCTTCTTGCTTACTCAAAGGAGAGTGACTTTGTAGTGGCTGGCCCTACAGAACCCACCCACTACCCAGGCACTGCAAGCCACACACCGGATGTCCTGGACATTGTCTTACTGAAGAACGTGAAACATTCTGTCCAGTTGGAAACCCTGGCGGAACTGACCTCAGACCACAACCCAGTTACCATTACTGTTGGCGACGAGATGGAAACCCACCAGCAAACACCCAGGTACAACTTCACCAGGGCGAACTGGAGCCTGTACAAAGAAGAGTTGAGCAACATCACAAACCCCCGCCCCTTGGACACCAACGGAGACATTGATGATGCTGTTAACACCTTTACTACCGCAGTCCAACATGCAATAGAGCACAGCGTCCCAAAACAGATGCCCAAACGCTGCTCCATCTACGACCTACCGAGCGGGATCAAGCAAGCGATTGCTGAGAAAAACAGGGCCCGACGCCAGTGGCAGAAGTTCCGCACACCTGACCTTCTGGTAAAGTACAACTCACTTGCCAGACTACTGCGACAGCAAATCAGCCAACACCGGGGGGAGAGGTGGGAGGCCGCAGCAGCCAAGCTGAAGGAATCTGACAACTCTGTTTGGAGAATGACCCGACGCCTGACCGGGAAGAAGGAGCCTAATCCACCTATCCAGGGCCAGACCCACCTGGCATGTAGCAACAAGGACAAGGCAGAGGTTCTCGCTGACACACTGGAGACAACTTTTAGGCCTAACCAAGCCAGCAAAATAGCACGGGAAGTTGAGCAAGGAGTTAACAGGCATCTTACCGAGCACCTACCAGAGACCGAAGCGGAAACCCTTGAAGGATGCACCAGGACTGAGATAACGCAACTTGCAGATAAGCTGGCAAATGGCAAAGCACCAGGAAGTGACGGAATTACCAACCTGGCCATCAAGAAGCTTCCGCCGGCAGCCATGGAATGCCTCACAGAAATCTTCAATGCATGCATGCGGCTCCAGCACTTTCCTCAATCCTGGAAGGAAGCCAAGGTCATTGTATTTCCAAAGCCTGGAAAACCACGGAGGGATCCTGCAAACTACCGTCCGATAAGCCTGCTCTCTGGACTGTCGAAACTCCTGGAGAAAGTTATTCTTACGCGCCTCCGCCACTTTGCCTCTGGTAAAAACATTCTACTAAAGGAGCAATTTGGATTCCGGAAGGACCACTCAACCAACCATCAGCTGCTGCGAGTCGTTGACATAATAAGCCATGGGTTCAACATCCACAAATCAACTGGAGTTGTCTTCTTGGACGTGGCCAAAGCGTTTGACAGAGTTTGGCATGAAGGACTACTGCACAAAATGATCAACCTGAAATTCCCAAACTACCTGATTAAGCTGACTGCAAGCTACTTGCGGGAGCGCACATTCCACGTGGCTGTGCGAGAAGAGCTCTCAACAACACGCCCCATCCGCGCTGGCGTGCCACAGGGATCAGTCCTGGGACCTTTCCTTTTCAACCTCTTCATGAATGACATCCCCACAGACCTCCACAAGACTCAACTGGCACTCTACGCAGACGATGTGGCAGTCATCTCCCAGTCCTTCAGAGAGAAAGAAGTAGCTAAGAACATCCAGAAAGCACTAGACATGCTATCAACATGGTACAGCGACTGGCAAGTAGGACTGAACTCCAGCAAGACTACAGCTACACTGTTTACCAAAAAGAGGATCAAGGCACACCCGCCAATCACCCTCAACGGAGAGGCTGTCAAATGGGAGCCAAACAGCTCTTACCTAGGTGTAATCCTAGATAGCAAACTAAGCTGGAGAAACCACATTGAGAAGATTCAACAGAAGGCAACAACCAAGCTGGCAGCACTGTACCCTCTGCTGAAGACAAGGACCATGCCCATCAAGAGCAAAGTCAATGTGATCAAGGCGATCATTAGACCCACAATGACATACGCCTCCCCGGTGTGGAGTGGTTGCCACCAACATCAAAGATCATCTCTCCAAAAATTACAGAACAAGGCGCTGCGGATTGCGTCCAACGCTCCACTTCCTACAAGAATAGCAGACCTTCATAGGGAACTGGGTATCGAGATGTTAGATGAACATCTAAAGAAGCTCAACAAGAAATTCTACAAGGAACTGGACCAGAACTCAAACCCGCTGATCAAGAAGCTTGCTGCGATCTCTGCAAACCCATTTGACCGCTACCCACGACCCATCACAGCGCTGAACCTGTGAAACCAACTCAACTGTGGCAAGTAACACAGATCAAGAAGCTTCCTAAAGAGTGCGACAATACACTCAACAAGAGAACTTGGAGTAATGAGGCTCAAGCCTCGGTATCCAATATCACCACTGACAGATTTAATCTGTCAGTCAGAACAGAACGGTCAGTCACTGTTACTTCATTAGCTTGTTGTAGTTCTTCAAGTTTTCAGAATGACTGGTCGCGGCAAAGGAGGAAAAGGGCTCGGGAAAGGCGGTGCCAAGAGGCACAGGAAGGTTCTTCGTGACAATATCCAAGGCATTACCAAACCAGCGATCCGCCGCCTGGCTCGCAGAGGAGGAGTGAAGCGCATCTCCGGCCTTATCTATGAAGAGACCCGTGGGGTGCTCAAGGTTTTCCTGGAGAATGTGATCCGGGACGCGGTCACCTACACCGAGCACGCCAAGAGGAAGACAGTCACCGCTATGGACGTGGTGTATGCGCTCAAGCGCCAGGGCCGCACTCTGTACGGATTCGGAGGCTAAACGGTGACACTTCTTACCAACGGAGGCGGAATTCACATACAATTAACCTAAAGGCCCTTTTAAGGGCCACCCACATTCTCCTGTATAGAGCTCTGGTTACACCTCCATCCTATTCTAACCCGTTTTCATGTTACTTTCTCTGACGGGACGGATTTAATATTGGTAACAGGTTAAAGAAAGTTAGAATTCACAACAGAACTACCCAAGGTATGTGACCGTATTTCGTTAGAGCGCTTTATTTACTATTTTCTACGACCTTTTCATGTACACGTGAGATATATACTCTGCTATACTCCCTGTATACTATGAACTGCTCATACATAAATCAAACTATCTACAAATATTAGTTTAACGGTTTGATATAGCTTTCTCTGCACTTGACTGATTTAAATGAGTGCTTGTTTGTTCCATAAACACATGGTGTACATTACACATTTGTACAGTCTGCAAAGGAACATGTATCTGATCAACGCATTACTTGTATTTATTACTGCTAAGAAAAGAGATTACCTTTGTTTTATATATTTACCTAAATCAATGACAATGTTTAAGCATTAATTAGTGTATATTATATTGCTGTCATGTTATTTATGCTGTTAAAACAGAGTCCCCAAAACAAATGCTTCATATAATAGTCACTCATTCTATGTTCCATTCAATAGTCCCATATATTGGGCTTCATATATCAGCATTTGTTAAGGAAACAATGGACGATTTTTTTTTTTTTTTTTTTAGCATTTTTTGTGACTTTCTGATTCTTTTGTCACAACTGTAAATCACATAAATATTGATCGTGTTTTTTTTTTTTGTTTTTGAATCTACGAACATAAATGCAACCACACATTTCATGTGTAAAAAACATCGGGTTGATGGTCTCGGAAGCAACAGATATATATGAAGAGACGGTAAAAAGACGCCAACGCTTTGATATCTGCCATTCAAACAAAGACCACACGGTGGCAGTATTGCTTTAGAATTGACCTCTATTCTGGAACCTGGATTTTTCACATGATCTGAATCAGACAAAGGTTTCAACTCCCAGATGTGTTAAAAAAAAGTTTTGTGGATTCCCTTAAATATAATTGGTGAATTAAATCCAAATCAATAGGACTCTAGCATCACTTCTCAAATCACACATATATGTTTACTTAGGTGGGGGCTGAAACTGCCAGATGCCACATGTCCCATACAAAAACTATACAGGGGAAAAGGCAGCAGCACCAAAATAAAGGCAACAAAACACAAATGTATAACACACATTAATAAGAAACACTTTGGTCTTCCTTACTTTTGTGAACTAGATTTCTAAATCAAGCTGTTCTATTAATTTAATATATTTTTTTCACTCACACAGCCTCTCAAGTTGGAATCTTATCTTAGACGTGTGTCCTTAGTTATCAGAAGACCAGAAAGTTACCACGATATCAAGGCAATCAATAAAGAGAATATCAATCAATAAATAGAGGTATCAATCAATAAAGAGAATTTATTCTGGCCGGAGCCAGCACCGCACAACATCACAACCCGCTTACACTCTCCAAAACGGGAATACATTCCTCAATGCTCCACCTCACATCCGCAGAGGCCCTGTTCGCTTTCTTGTGGAGGGGCCGCTGTCACGGGAGACCAGGTCTTTTAACACATTTATACCGGATCATTCAATAGGCAAAATAAGGCAGTGAAATAAAATGGGGTTTATTTGAAAAAAACCTCGGAAATACAACAAACTCAAAAGACAAATACACACTTACTGGGGTCTGGGGATTGAGATCAAGCCTTTCTTACATGTGCAGAGTGTGACCGGCAAGGGTAACCAGGCTATATAATAAAGGTTAAGCCCTATGGTTACCCTTGGGTCCCTGACCATTAGCCAGCACTATAAGCCAGGGGCCAGGTATTGTTACATGCAGAGTTAAAGTGAGCCCTGCTTTTCCACTTTCCACGTTCCCTTTACCCCAGAATCGTGAAACTTGCTGTGCATAAGTTTTAGGTGGGATATTTGGTAAGAATGCAATTCTTTTGTTTGCAGGAGTTTGGGGACCAGAGCTACTGTTAGTACCTTCATTCAACCTGGTGAGCAGGCATGATATATGCGGGTACGCAGGTGGAATTACACTGGGGCTGCCCAGTGTCCCCCACACTCCTAGTTTTCAAGCCCTGATATCTCATTCCTATGTCGCCTACAGTCACAAGCCTCTCTAAGGTCCACCATGTATTAAAATATTTTTTATATGTTTCATACATTTCTTTTAAGGCTCTATGCAGTCCGCTCGGGCATCTGCATAAGGTGCCAGCAAGTCTGCTTAGAGTCCGTAGTTCAAAGGGGAGACAGGATGTTGAAAGGTATCTGGGTGCTAAGTGGATGGGGCAGGGAGGAGTACTGAGTCCGGAGAACAGAGACCCCTTGCAGGGAGGCCGCTCTGATCTGCCAGACTTAGGCTGCGTCCATAGATGGACAAGCAGCGCTGAGGCGTGCGGACGGTCAGCGCTGAGCCCCTGCATCCTCAATGAGGATGCCTTGAGAGGGGGCTTACGCGAGCGTCCGCAGGCGTGCTCAGGCTTTGGAGTTTTCAGCCGAGCGCCAAACTGTTTTTCAGCGCGCTGTCGGCTGAAAACATCCTATCAGCCATAAGCAGCGTCAACGTCACGGCGCCGTGACATTGACATCAGTGCGTCACGGGCGATTGGCACAGCGATGTCACTGCCCCGCCTCCAACCACCTCCCCCCGGCTCCCTTCGCGCACGCTGGCTGGCCTGCAAGTCTGTGCAATCGCGCTGACTGAAGCAGGCGAGCCTCAGCGTTAGCGCGCCTCCGCTCTCCCCACACCTCTATGGCCCGGGCCTTAGTGGAGCCTGCCTAGTAGGTGGCAATGGGTTGACCATAGAAAGCGGCAGAATGTCGGTGCATTTCCCATTGGTCGATTCATATGTCCCACCCTTGGGGCATCCCGAGACGGCTCGACACGCCCCCTCCTCTAACAGCCAAGAGACGAGCCCCTGTTTCATTTTTTTTTTTTTAACTTCAATTTTATTGGTTTTTAAATACACGGCATAAAGACATCTCGTAAATTTAACAATTTCTGGTAACTCCAGACAGTCTTAACACATTTGAAAGAAGAATGGATAGTGCGATGCTCAAATACCGTGTGTGCACACATACATATTTGTAATGAAAAAGATAGTCCAGAGATAGGAACTGTATTTAGTCCATAGGCTCACATATGTAGCATCATCGTATTTATAAATATAAAGACCTAGCGGTCAGTCTGCCTGACTACCGCAAAAGATGGTCAGTTTTGCACATCCCACCCTTAGTATACATACATCCCCATAGGGGTATCAAGTAATAAAATGAGGGCTAATGCCCATTACTTGCCCTGGGGGTATCCTGGATTCTGTAGCGCCAAAGCCGGATGAGGGTTCCTCTGCGTGCACTACTGATGTCTTGAAGCAATGAAATTAAAGGAAAGCAAAGGATGCACTGCACCTGGATGGTTGTTAGGAAAAAATATAGGGTGGAGCATAGTGCTGCGTCTCGGCCGCGCGACGCGGCACTGGTGCGCATGCGCAGTACATCTTTGAGAGCTTTTGGCGCGAAATATGGGCTATATTTGGCAGAAGGTAGGTGTTTCATTATACACCTTGATAAAGTACCTGCGGGACGAAACGCGTTGGTGCGGCTGTTATACACCCATATGTGAGTCTATGGAATAAATACCCTCGATTTTATTTTGGAGTTTGCCCTATATTTTTTCCTAACAACCTTCCATGTACAGTGCATCCTTTGCTTTCCTTTATTTTCATTAACACATTTGAACACTATCCTCATACCGTAGAGATATTCCCGGACATACAACATATAAGAGACAGGGGAAGGAAAAGACAATGGGGAAGAGAAAAAAAGGGGGGGGGTTTGGAGGAGAGGTCACTGAGGCGCCTTATGTGTGGGTGACCTGAGTTAGCTCTTCGCTATATCCCTGTAACCACGGGTAGGGGGATTCCTGCCTTCTTCATTGTCCACGTTGGGGGTCCTCCCGCCGTCCTCCAAGTCTCCTGTCGCCGTCCATCTCCGCCCATCAGAGGAGAACTCACATGTTCCTATTAGAGCCAGACGGTGCCATTGCTCACCCCCTGAATATCTGTCTGTGCCTGCCAAGGACAACCGGACCTTTTGGAAATTTGGGCCAGTGTCGTTAACCAAACTCGTCAACTTTTCCATCTGGCAAACAAACCAAATCCTATTTCGAATTGTTTCTAATGAAGGAATTGCATCCTGATTCCACAATGCTGTGGTCTCGCACATCATGGCCGTTGCAAAATGTGCAATTAATTTGTTTCCCGTTCTCGATACTTCCTTTGTGGTCTGCCTAACAGGAATAGCCACGGGTCTAGCTGAATTGGTAGGCCCAAAATCCTCTGCAACCAATCTCTGATTTGACACCATAGGGGCGCGATTCGAGGACAGGACCACAGCATGTGCACCAGTTCCCCCTGTTCCCCGCACCGTCTAGGACAAAGCGGGGAAAATCCTGGGACAAATTTAACCAATCTAACTGGAGTGAGATTCCACCTCATCAGTACCTTATATGAGTTCTCCTTTAATGTCATGCAAATCAAGCTACTGGCATCCGCCTTGAATATTTCCGTCCAGTCCTCGTCTTCTAGTTACCCTGCCAAGTCTGTCTCCCACTGTGTCATGAATCGGGGTCTGTGTGTACCGTCTCTTTCGGCGACAACCACTTCTCTGTATAAGGCAGAAATTAGTCCCCGTGTGTCGGAGCCCCGTACACAGAGCTTTTCAAAATTGGTTAGTGGTGGTCTCACAGAGTGCTTAGTGTAAAATGCCCAGACCTGGAGGTATCTAAGAAATTCTGTGTTGGGGATGTCCTTTTCCGACTTTAATTGGTCAAATGACTTGATAGCGTTCCTCCCCTCCAGGTCTTTCAACCTCTTAAACCCCAACTGCCTCCATAGGGTGAAATTATTGCCTTCTAACCCTTGAGCAAAATCTGGGTTACCATACAAAGAGACCATTAGAGTGTGTTTTGAGGTCAATGAGCAACTAACTTTAGCCACTTCCCAGACAGACACAGAGTTGAGTACCGAGGCCAGCGGCCTTTTCAGGTCCTTTAATCTTGATATTGGGTACCAAATTAAGTCCCTAAACTCCAGTGGGGCGCACATCTCCCTCTCCAGTGCTTTGTGAGGTGCACCCCCAGGTACTTTATAGTTTTGGGCTGTCACTTAAATTTGAAGTTAATTTCTATTAATTTCTCCAATTCTTTTGGGATGTCCAAACTAAGAGCCTCAGACTTTGCCTGGTTAATTTTGAAACCAGAAATCCTTTTGAATCTCCCCAGTAGGTCGAACAGGTTGGGTAGCAAGGTAAGCGGCTTTGCAATCGTTAAAATAATGTCATCAGCATACAATGCCACTTTATGCTCTTGTGTGCGAATTTGAATTCCAGCTATATCTGGATTACTACGGATCTGTGCCGCTAGTGTTTCCTTGCATAAGGCGAACAACAATGAAGATAGAGGGCATCCCTGTCTTGTACCACTTTCAATTTTAAACAGCTCTGAGGGGAAGCCCTGGTGGATCACTCTGGCCGCCAGAGCTGTGTACAATGCTATTATTGCCCTTAGGATTTTACCCCCGAACCCAAATTCCCCAAGCGTGGCCTCCAGGTATGGCCAGTCTATCCTGTGGAAGGCTTTCTCCGCGTCCAAGCTTAACACTAGTCCCTGGATCTTGTTGGCATTGATAAAGTCAATTATATCTACAATCCTCCTGGTATAGTCGGCCGCTTGCCTATCTCGAACAAAGCCAACCTGATCTGGGTGGATCAGTCTCGGCAGGACAGCACTATTGGCCAATAATTTAGAATAGATTTTGACATCCGAATTGATCAGAGATATCGGCTGGTAACTTTGACAATTTGTGGGATCTTTATCTTTTTTATGAATCAAGGAGATTAACACCTGAAGCATCTGCTCTGTGATGGGCTCCCCAGCTAGAACCCCATTAAACAGCCTACACTTGTATGGGGCCAAGATCTCAATACACTTCTTGTAATATAGATTGGAGAACCCATCCGTTCCCGGGGCCTTAGAGGACTTCAGGTTTTTAAAAACCTCTGTTAGCTCCTCTAACGTAAAATCTGTCTGAAGGGCCTCCACCCCGTCCAACCGCGGTAATGCTGCTTCCGTCAGGAACATCCGCAGTGCGCCGCTCATCTTTGAGCTATGAGCCACCTTCTGCCCATTGTATAACCATTCATAATAGGTTTTAAATTCTTCCACTATACGTTTGGGGTTGGAGGATGTTTCTCCTTTTTGTGTCTCCTAATTGCATGTATGTTGTAATTTGGTTGCCTATTCCGGATTCTGTTGGCTAACATGGTATCTGGCTTGTTGGCTTTTTCAAAGAATTTCCTCTGTGTCCAACTCAGGTCTTTCTCAGCCCAGGAGGTGAGTAGAAGGTTAAGTTCAATCCTTACATCCTTCAGCTCTTTTAAAGTATCCCCTCTACCTGTTCGGCTATGGAGTGTAGAGAGCTCATGTAACCTCCTATATAGCTGTGCCAATTTGGCATCCCTTTGTTTCCTTCTCCTAGCTGCCATACTTATCAATACTCCCCTCATTGTGGCCTTGTGAGCCTCCCACAGCGTTGTGTGGGATTCTACACTGCCCATTTTGATTTGGAAAAACTGCCTTATCTCGTCTTTAACCGACTGTGCTAAGTCTGGTATCTTATTCAGCGACTCCTTAAGCTTCCAATTTGCTCCTGGGCTAACTGGACTAATTTGTGTGCTCCTTAGCTCTATCGATGCATGATCCGACCATGAAATGTCATGTATTTTGGTATCGGAAATCTGTGGAACAATTCTGTTTGACACAAAGAAGTGGTCGATCCTACTGTAACTGTCGTGAGGATGTGAGTAAAATGTGTAACAACGCTCGCCAGGGTGTTGTTCCCTCCATATATCCACGAGGCTCCCTCTATTGAGCCCTTCCTGCAGAGCCGAAGCGCTCGCCTTTCTGTCTCTCTGCTGCTGTGGGGACCTATCTATCCGTGGGTCATTAACCTTATTAAAGTCTCCCGCTAGATATAAACGTTATTGCCATGTGTATACGTGGAATGGACCTCTGTGTGATCTATATGACCCTCTCCTACCCAGTCTTTGTGGCCAGCTGTAGTACCAGGACCGTCTGTATTGTCTCTTTGTTGCCTCTGCGCCTCTTCTGCCTCCTCAGGGGAAATCTGGTGTGGAGGACGGGATACACATATAGGGTTGACAGGGAAAACAAACATCATATATACATGAACAAGAAAGCATTTTGGTCTCTGTAGACCTAGGGTTTGGTGCCCGGGGGGTACCACCTACGCCTTGGACCCTCCCTCCTACTGGTCAAGGCCCAGTAGCCGCCCATGAGTCTCTGGGACTTTGACAGAACTGCAGGCTAGACCCATGGCTCTGTCCCACCAGCGCATGCCTACGGGTGGAACTGGAGGCCCTCCACCCCCACCCACCGGCAAATCTGAAACTATACTAACTATTTTTATTATCTGTAATTACTAACTCAATTAAACGAACTAACCATGCCAACTATACATCCTTAACTATTTGTGTATTCTATAACTGTTGAACTACCTTGGAGTATATGAAGCCTCTCCTCTCTATGTGATGCACAACTCCCCCTCTCCCTGCTGAGACAAACTTCCCTAATCCTCACCCTCTGTCTTCCATTCCTTCCCATCATCGCAGTCCCTCTGATCTCGCTTTTTATTTTTGCCACCCTGTCCCCACCCTCCCTCCCATTTGGGTCCCCCTCTCACCGCCTCTGTGTGGGACCTGCTTGGAGAGGCATTCCTTCGGGGCCAGACCACCTTACGTTGTCCGAGTTCTGGCAATGCCCCCTCCTCCCCCTTCCCCAGCCTCCCACAGCTCCCCGGCGACGGAATACGCGCATCCCCACCAGAGAGTTCCCCTCCGTCCCTCAGCTCCTCTTCCGGAGGTCGCCTGACTCTCCACCCGCGTCATCTTGCCCTCGCCTGATCTCCATGAAGGACCTCCCCCTGATGTCATCTGGAGTGTCCCCCAGGGGGCTGTCTTTAAGCGGTGGTGGGCATGACTGAAGGCAGGCTCAGCAGACATACAGAGGGTTCGCGCCAAAACAACCTCCACCATGATCCTCTTCGTGCCTTCCCCCCTTCTTCGTGGGTTCTGTGCCTCGCCGCCATTTTTGCTCAACCTGCTTTCTCTTGTTGTCTTGCCCATGTCGTCTCCTCCCAGCCTTACAGAGCCCCCATTCGTCCTCCGGGGGACAGAGCGGCTGCTGCAGCTTCTCACATGGCTCTCCCTCCAAGGCAATGCACTGTTAACGGGTTTAAAACTTTTTACAACAGCTTAATGAGGCTGGCCCTTTAAGGCTTAATTGGCACTTGGGATCCACTCCCCCGCCTTCTCTTTCCGCTTCCCGGCCGACGTGCTCACAGTCTTCCAGTCCCTCGACTGAGAAGGACACTCTTCCGGGACCTCTGGGTAAGTGGTTTTTTTCGGCGATGCCAATCTTCTTGAGGAACGCCTCTCCCTCTGAGATGTGTTAAGTGTATGGGGCCAGCCATTCTTTATCACAAGCAGGGCGAATGGGAAGGCCCACCGGTACCTAATGTCCCTGTCCCTCAACAGCCTTGTAATTGGCTGTAGGGCTCTCCGTCTCGCCAGATTTATCGGAGAAATGTCCTGGAATATGGCCATTTTGATTCCGTCAAAGGAAACCGGGGGGGGGGGGTTGTTCTGGTAATTTTACAGATCTCCTCCTTTGTCCTATAGTGATGAAGACGGAGGATCACATCGCGTGGGGGGTTATTTGACAGAGGCTGGGACCGCAGGGCTCTGTGGCACCTGTCCATGCGCAGTTCTGCCTCGGCCACTCTCTTTTCTAGCACCCCTATCTTGGCGACGGCTTCCCTCTGGCACCTTGTGCTTGCTTCCATTTTTTCCACCAGCTCGTTAGTGCGTGTGCCAATGGTCCAGATGTCCTTGCGCAAGTTTTCAACCTCCCCCCAAAAGAAGGTTTTTAGGTCCGCTAAGAGCTGAGCTATTTCTCTTTTAATGGTCCCTGGTTGCTCTGCCAAGGCTCCCTCTGTCTCTGCTGCAGAGTCTGTATCGGAGACCACCATATTCTCTTCCTCTCGTGCCTTGCCGGCTCCCGCAAAATATGCTGCACGTCCACCTTCCTTTTATTCTTTTGCCTTGTCGTCGTCATCTCTATATGTTCTTCTATCCTGCTGTATATAAGTTTTTCCCAACTGAGTTCGTAAATTGTATGTTTTATGAATTATTTTGCCGGCGGTTAGCGGAGCATTCAAACGATGCCACCATCTCCGCTCCCGTCGCGCATGCAATTTTGAAAAGGTGGGCTTTTCAAAATCGCTCTGTTCAAAATAGCAGAGCAACCGGCTTAGTTTGGAAGCTCGGAAAGTCTTCCTCACAAACGCGAGGACCAAGTTCTGAGAATTGAACGTAGTGGTCACAGCTGGGATTGTAAACCAAAAAGAGGACCAGGATAACTGGGTGTATATCCCGATCAGGGTAAGCTCCTCCAAGTGGCTATCCTGTGTGATGGTGAGGGGGTAACCAGGCTCAATGACAAAGTTTAAGAGAACTTGGTTACCTCTGCTCCATGTGTAAAGATCATAGTGTCAGCTCTTTTACCCAATTGCCATGTATGCATCTCTGACACTTTTAAATTATGTGACAATTCAGTATTTTTTGTATTTTGCCTTTCCAGGGGTGCTGGGCAGCAGAGCGAGTGAGGCTGGGAGTTTGAGGGTGGGTTTTGCGGATAAACTTCAATCATTTTCAAAGATTGTTGCTATTTAGCGAGAATCCCGAGTTATGGGATACCCCAAAGATGTAACCAGGAATCAGGTAATATTCTCAGGCACATTGAAGCACAGTGCTCTGGCAAACCCTGGAAATGTTCTTGCGACTCACCCCCAGGGTTCCCTGCTTCACCACAAACTGGAAAAGTTAAAGGGGCATGGTGAATCAAGGTACCCCCAGAATGTCCCGGGGTCCCTAGCATAAGGTGGGGTGCCCAGACCATGCCCAAGTCACCCTGAACCAGGTATAGGGGTTCAGGAGGTGCTCCAGCTACAGTATGTCCAAAAGCTGTGAGGGTTTTTATTGTGTGGGCAAAGTTAAAGCCAGGATTGTGCAGTGTGCCAGGATAAGGCTGATAAGAATAGGGAACATACAAGAATAGATCTGTCTCTATTTTTATGTAGGATAATAAAGACCTTTTAATTATTTTCTCTGGTGAGTTCCCGATCTTTTTCCTACAGCAAGCGTTTCGCACCCAAGTGCTTTGTCAGAGGTCACGAGAGGTCACTCTTACGCGCTGCGCTGATTGGCTGAGGCAGTAGCTGCATACCAGGAAGTGCGGGCTGTTTATCATTGTGACGATAGGCTGTGTCGGCCTTCCTTAATAAAGGGGGAACCCGGCTGGCTGCCCCTGAAACCATATGGTATGGGCTGAGAGTGTCAGCTCTTGTGTCCAAATGTTGGTTCTCTGTGTTTTAAAACTCCAATGTATTATGTTTGTCCTGTAATTTAAACCCAGGTTGGTGACACAAGGCAGTGTGAATTAGCATGTGAATTAAATGTGAATTAGCATTTCAATGCCCCAGCTCAGAAAGGGTTTCCAAGCCCAAATCTCCCCAATTTATTTCCCTTATAAGTATAAGGTTCCCCAGATTATATTCTGTAAGGAAGTATACTTTATATTGTGTTTTAATGTTTACTATAAGGTTCTATACAGAAAGCACAGGCATATGGGTAATATGCTGGCTAGTTTGCATAGATTCCATAGTTCTAAGAGGAGAGGAATGGCAGAGGGGGGAAACCATTTGGTGAGCAGGATGTTGATTAAGATGTCTTTGTTCTAAGTAGACACAGCGGAGCCAGGTATAAAACGGCTCTGGATGTCAGAACTGATAAGCAAGGTTTCTATTGGCAAGTTTTGAATTTATCCCTCCTATGAGTGAATGCGTAATTTCAATCCCTGCTTTAATTGGCTATTACTCTCCTCAATGATTTAGATAGGATTTCAGCCTATATAAGAGCGTGCTGTAAAAGCATCTCTCTCTCTCTTGTTCCTGGTGGAGGTCTGAAGACAAGCAGCCTCTGGCAGGCCTCTCCCTTCTGATGCTTCTGTGAAAGAGCTATTCACACCTGGAAGCATGGGGAGGCCTAGCCAGCAGGCTGGATTTCGGTCCAGGAGCCCAAGGTCCTATCAAGGTAAGCCTTTCCTGAACAGGCGCCTTGCAACTAGGAAAGGGTAGATCTCTTCCCCAGACCCCCGTAAGTGTGTATATTCTCTGTTTCTTGTATTTCTGTGTGTTTCCGAGGTCTTGTCCGAATAAACCGCAATTTATTTTACTGCCTGTTTTGCCTTGTGACTGATCCCTTAAATATAAATGTGAATTGGGCCTGGTCTCCCGTGACAGGCTTATTTTCTGGTGGCAGCTGGTGGGATCATAGGGCTTTGCACTATAACTTCCTGCGGGGAATTATAGGACAAAGTGAGCTTGTGGATTGCAAGCTCTCAAAACAAGTAGTTCCGGAAAACACGCTATACAAAGCAGGGAATCACACTGTTCAGTGTCACTTAGGTTATTAGTGCCTGAAAGGAGAAGATGTGGTCCCCAACAGGAAGGTATGTGTCCTGGGATCATGCATCTGTGATTGGCCGGTGTGAGAAGTATGGGTTGCCTACCCACGGCAGACCCATGGCAGTCCTATGCCAGGACTTGGAGTGGCATGAAGCCCGCGGGGCTGACTGCACTCCTGGGGTAGTGGTCCTAGCCACTACCGGCGGGACAGTGAGCCCGGAGAGCGAGCCCCTCAAGACTGTCTTGGAGGGGGACCTCAACCCTCCTGTGGCTCCCCCTGAAGCCGTTCTTACCACGGTATGCGAACTGCTAACACTCTATGACCGGTTGTGTCCGAACGCGACGGTAAAGCAGAGGATGCAGTTCTGCCCAGTAGTAGAGCGCGTTGCGGGACGCATTGCCCTCCTCCCACCTGGGGAGAGGGCTGGAGCAACCTGGGCCGTGGTACTGAGCGCCCAGGCGGCAGATGGTGTGTCCACGGGGGCACAGTCCCAGAAGCGGGTCGTAAACCCCGCAGGAGTGCCAGTGAATCAGGCACTCCCCAGAGCTGACACTCTCCTCCGGGAGAGTCAGCTGAAGGCCAAGGTGGCAGAGGGAGTGATCAGCCATGCTGATGCTGGGGATCTTGCCTCCCTGAAAGCCACCGTACTGGCTGAGGATGGTGCCACCCCGGCACCATGCCTCGTGGTCCCCGGAAGGGCGACCGGTGCTGCATCCACCCAGATGGTGGAGGGCTGTGTGTCCCACAAGACACAGCCCAAGCAGCAGGTCCAGAACTCCGCAGGTGTGCCGGTGGAGCTAGTGCCATCGGTAGTTGCACCCCCTCTAGTCTCAGAGCAGGGGAGGGAGCAGCTTAGCGCCAAGGGAGTTGCTGGAGAGGGCAGCTGCACTGAGTCCAGTGATGTTGCCCACAGGGAAGCCTCTGTGCAGGCTGAGGGTACCACTCTGGTGCCCTGCCTTGGGTCCACCCCAGTGGGGGAGGACTGTGTGCCCGCGTGGGCACCGTCCCAGAAGCGGGTCGTAACCCCCGCAGGAGTGCCAGTGAATCAGGCACTCCCCAGAGCTGACACTCTCCTCCGGGAGAGTCAGCTGAAGGCCAAGGTGGCAGAGGGAGTGATCAGCCATGCTGATGCTGGGGATCTTGTCTCCCTGAAAGCCACCGTACTGGCTGAGGATGGTGCCACCCCGGCACCATGCCTCGTGGTCCCCGGAAGGGCGACCGGTGCTGCGTCCACCCAGATGGTGGAGGGCTGTGTGTCCCACAAGACACAGCCCGAGCAGCAGGTCCAGAACTCCGCAGGTGTGCCGGTGGAGCTAGTGCCATCGGTAGTTGCACCCCCTCTAGTCTCAGAGCAGGGGAGGGAGCAGCTTAGCGCCAAGGGAGTTGCTGGAGAGGGCAGCTGCACTGAGTCCAGTGATGCTGCCCGAAGGAAAGCCTCTGTGCAGGCTGAGGGTATCACTCTGGTGCCCTGCCTTGGGTCCACCCCAGTGGTGGAGGACTGTGTGCTGGCATGGGCACAGTCAGAGAAGCGGGTCTTAACCCCCGCAGGAGGGCCGGTGAATCGGGCACTCCCAAGAGCTGACACTCTAGTATCAGAGAGTCAGCTGAGAACAAAAGGAGCCGAGGGAGAAATCAGCCGCGCTGATGCCGGAGAGTGTATCCCCATGAAAGCCACCATGCTGGCTGAGGAGGGCGCCACCCTGGGGCCCTGCCTCATGTCCACCCCAGTGGTGGAGGGCTGTGTGCCGGCATGGGCACAGTCCGAGAAGTGGGTCTTAACCCCCACGGGTGCGCCTGTGAGCCGGGTAGTCCCAGGAGCTGACACTCTAGTCCCAGAGTGTCAGTTGAATGTCAATGTGGCTGAGGGAGAGATCAGCCATGCTGATGCTGGGGATCGTGCCTCCCTGCAAGCCACCATGATGGAGGAGGATGGTGCCACGCGGGTGCCCTGCCTCATGGCCGCCAAAATGGCGACCAGCTGTGTGCCAGCATGGCCACAGGCAGAGAAGCGGGTCCCAACCCCCGCCGGTGTGCCAGTGACTCAGGCACTCCCCAGAGCTGACACTCTATTCCCAGAGTGTCAAGTGAACACCGATGTGGCTGAGGGAGAGATCAGCCAAGCTGATGCTGGGGATCGTGCCTCCCTGCAAGCCACCATGATGGCGGAGGATGGTGCCACGCGGGTGCCATGCCTCATGGCCACCAAAATGGCGACCAACTGTGTGCCAGCATGGCCACAGGCAGAGAAGCGGGTAGTGACCCCCGCTGCAATTCCTGGTGCCCCCCGATCCAGTAACCCCAGTCTGGGGCAACGTTCCCCAGCTACAGAGAAGACGACCGGTGAGATGCTGTCCCCTGAACTCAAGCAGCCAGCAGCCGTGCAGCAGCTACAGGAAAAGACACAGTCAGCGATCCCTGCAGCCCCTGCCAGCGACACAGCTATGGAGCTTCCAGATGAGCAGCAGTCTACCGCCATCAGGCAGGAGGAACAACCGGTCCACAAAGATTTGTTTTTGCATCCAGGGGTCCGAGGCAATCGGCAGGCGATCGGCCTGGGGGTCCCCTGCAACAAGGTACTTCCTGGGCAGCCTGATAGGGTCTGGCCCAGGCACCGGTTCCCAGAGACAGGGGGACCGGTGATGGTACATAAAGAGGATGCTCTTGTGACCGCAGTCACAGAGAGCCACAGTTGGGCAGTTGCCCAGGCAGAGGTGCAGTCGTCACCGATGCCCACCAAATTTGTTTATGCTCCCCAACATTTGGAGCCCACATGCATGGAGGACCTCGAAGGGACCAGGCAGGTAAGTCAGACCATGCCCGACCAGTGTCCCCATGTGTATAATGTTCCCCACTGTGACCTTTTTTCTGACTGTGTGACAGACAGGGAACTACCGGAGCTCAGTGAGTGGTACCAAGAGATGGTGCAGGCAGATGCTGATTTGCCTGCGGACCATAGTAGGCGTTTTGCCTGGGTACCAGCCCCTGGGTCTCCTGCTAGTTCAGAGACAGCAAGGGGCCAGATAGTGGTTCCTTGGAGGTTTAGGGCAGGCTCCGTGGAGCAAGGGGAGACAGCTCCCCAGCTCGCAGCTCCCCTCTGGGAGTGGAAACGAGAGGCTTTAGGGAGACCGAGGGTCCCTGCTAAGGGTGAGCCAAGCAGGACCCAGTGTACTGATCGCCCGGTAGACCCCGGGGGTCAGCAGCCCCACCATCAGACTGAGTACAGTGTCTTGATGGAGAGGGAACGGATAGAGAGGGAGGTCAGGGACATACAAGGGTACTATAGGGATTTAGTGACCCACTACAGTGTTCTAACTGACCCCCGGACTAAGGTGATTGACCAGAGGGCAGTGGTGCTGGCAGCCTGGTTCCCAGAATGTGGACCAGCATTTCAATGTCTGCAGCGGATCCTTGCCCTGTTGAACTTGGACTATGGAGGCAAGGGGTCCAATCATGCTGAAGGACTTAACCAGCCAAATGGACTCCGTTTCTTCCTGGCAACCTCAATTTTTTCAGGCTCAGCAAGCTACCTGATGATGGTGACTGTCCTGGCGCCTTCATAATTGAGGGGGGAGGTGTGACGATAGGCTGTGTCGGCCTTCCTTAATAAAGGGGGAACCCGGCTGGCTGCCCCTGAAACCATATGGTATGGGCTGAGAGTGTCAGCTCTTGTGTCCAAATGTTGGTTCTCTGTGTTTTAAAACTCCAATGTATTATGTTTGTCCTGTGATTTAAACCCAGGTTGGTGACACAAGGCAGTGTGAATTAGCATGTGAATTAAATGTGAATTAGCATTTCAATGCCCCAGCTCAGAAAGGGTTTCCAAGCCCAAATCTCCCCAATTTATTTCCCTTATAAGTATAAGGTTCCCCAGATTATATTCTGTAAGGAAGTATACTTTATATTGTGTTTTAATGTTTACTATAAGGTTCTATACAGAAAGCACAGGCATATGGGTAATATGCTGGCTAGTTTGCATAGATTCCATAGTTCTAAGAGGAGAGGAATGGCAGAGGGGGGAAACCATTTGGTGAGCAGGATGTTGATTAAGATGTCTTTGTTCTAAGTAGACACAGCGGAGCCAGGTATAAAACGGCTCTGGATGTCAGAACTGATAAGCAAGGTTTCTATTGGCAAGTTTTGAATTTATCCCTCCTATGAGTGAATGCGTAATTTCAATCCCTGCTTTAATTGGCTATTACTCTCCTCAATGATTTAGATAGGATTTCAGCCTATATAAGAGCGTGCTGTAAAAGCATCTCTCTCTCTCTTGTTCCTGGTGGAGGTCTGAAGACAAGCAGCCTCTGGCAGGCCTCTCCCTTCTGATGCTTCTGTGAAAGAGCTATTCACACCTGGAAGCATGGGGAGGCCTAGCCAGCAGGCTGGATTTCGGTCCAGGAGCCCAAGGTCCTATCAAGGTAAGCCTTTCCTGAACAGGCGCCTTGCAACTAGGAAAGGGTAGATCTCTTCCCCAGACCCCCGTAAGTGTGTATATTCTCTGTTTCTTGTATTTCTGTGTGTTTCCGAGGTCTTGTCCGAATAAACCGCAATTTATTTTACTGCCTGTTTTGCCTTGTGACTGATCCCTTAAATATAAATGTGAATTGGGCCTGGTCTCCCGTGACAATCATCTCCACGGCTGGGGCTGTCAGGAACGCTTTTGCTCCTGCATGTTGTTCCAGTTCGCGCAACTCTGGTGAGTGCTGCCTCCCCCATTTCAGTCCTTGGCCCAGCATCTGTGTCTGTTCATGTAATGTGCAGCTCAGTATTGCATCAAGGGTCTGTGTGTAACCTCAGGGTTTCTATTCATATGGTATTTGTGTGAGTGCTTGCTCCTATTTTAGGGCAGTATTATTATTATTATTATTATTATTATTATTATGATGTGTGGTCTATTAGATTGTTCTTCATTTATTAAAAGGACCTTTTTAATACTTAACAGAGGCTCTTTTCACATTTTTGTGTCTATCTTCTGTTATGTTTGGTAACTAATCCCCGGTGCGCTGTGTGTGTTTTGTGTTTTTTGTGACCCCAGCAGCAGTATATTTGAAACAACCAAAATATGCTCTTGGATATATAGCAGAGAGACGGATTCAGACATTTCAAGTCAAAATATTTTCTAAGCCCCCCTTTTCAGGGCAAGTTTTTAGAGGAGAATGTAGCAGTCATGGCTGGGATTGCAAGCCGAAAACAGTTCCAGGACGTTTGGTGCTAACTCCCAGTCAAGGGATTTCGGCTTCTCCGGAGGAAAGAACTTCATGCCAATTTGAGTTCCGGAACTTCATGCCAATTTGAGTTCCGGAACTTCATGCCAATTTGAGTTCCGGAACTTCATGCCAATTTGAGTTCCAGGACATTTCGCGCCAAGTCCCGGTCAACCTAAATACTTTGTTTTCTGTTCTATTTTACATAGGAAAGTCTAGTTTTGTAGCCCATACCCCCGTAAATTTGTTTTCTTCTGTATTTTGTAATCCATTGTGTGTACGTCTGTTTCTAAAATTTGTTTTACTATCTTGTTTTGCTCAGTGAAGGATCCCGTTATAAAGGGGTAAATACCTGTTCTCCTGTGACAGAGACAATCTAGTGACTTGTGTCGATATAGCTAAGGTGGGCTTTTCAAAATTGCTCTGTTCGAAATAGCAGAGCAACCGGATTCGTTTTGAAGCCAGAAAAGTTTGCCCTCCAGAAACTAAGTTAGACTCGAGGACCAAGTTCACGGCTGGGATTGCAAGACGAAAAGAGGACAAGGATAACCGGGTGTATATCCCGGTCAGGGTAAGCTCATCCTAGTGAGCGCCCTACACCTAGGAAAGCCTAGATGTTTCCCCCGGACCCCCAGTAAGTGTATTTGTAACCATTTCTTGTGTAATTCTTCTTGTTGTATGTGGGTTTACCTAAATATATTACACTTTGTTTGTACTATAATGTTTTGCCTAATGTATGATCCTGGTAATATATAAATGGTGTTAAAAGTTCCTGGTCTCCCATGATAAGGGCGCCCAGAACAAGGTTCCGATCAGGATTAGCACTTGTTGTCTGTGGTACCTGCGGCTGCTCCGGCACCCGGTATCGCCAACTGTATAAATGGTCTCTCCGGTCCCACGCTGTCACAGTCAGTGATGGCGTCCACCTGTAAGTGTTCTGGTCCAAGACCACTGGCCGCAAGTATTACACGGCGTCACTGTGTCGCTGACATTATAGACTCTAATTGGGGCAGTGTCCCTATCTATGGGTCCGAAGCAGCCACAATATGTTTAGGGTCTCAGGGCCTACCTTGGGCCCAGGACCGCCAACGGGGTTGGGGGTGGGGTGGTCTGCCGGTGCTGGTGACCTGGGCCCACTGGCGGGGGATGCCCGGCTAACCGGCCAGCGCTGCACATTTCCCCGACCTCTGGACAGGAATGGAAGGGGCATATAGGCAGCTTAGAGCCAGGGCCCGGCCGAAACCAGCAGCAGGGCCTGGCCCGATCATGGGAAATCTGCAGTGCCAGCCGGGCCCCCCCAGCAAGCGGACACCCGCAGACACCGGGTCTGGCCTAACCCATGGTAAGTCTGTATTTTTAAATGTATTGGGGGGGGGGGGTTTATATGTATTGGTGTGCTTGCTATATGTATTGGGGGGCTTGGGGGTATTTTTATATGGGTTGGGATATTTTTTATATGGATTGGGGAGGGTTGTTTTTTGTATGCATTTGGGGGGTGGGGAGGTTGAATATATTTGGGGGTTCGGGATGAGGGGGGGAATGAGTGACCGTGCGGTAATTGGTGGAGGGAGAGGAGAGAAGGTGCGAGTGAGTAAAAGAGGGAGTAAGAGTGAGACACAGGGGAGAGAAAAACATGCAAGGTGGGAGAGTGAGAGGGGGCTAAATGGAAGGGAGAGAAATACATGGGAAGGGGGGGGGAAGAGAGGGGGCTTGTGAGGTGTAAAATTCAGGGGGACTCACAGTACTGACGACACGGGGGGGGGGGCTGCTTAAAATATTTTACCTGGGCCTCACGATTTCTGTTTGTGGCCTTGCTTTGGCCTAAGGGGCAAGCAAAGCCTAGTCCAGGGAAACACAGCTCTCTGGACACTACCTCTCTGCTTCTGCTCCCTCTTCCGATTGGCGTGGTCCCTGCAGTGCACCAAATGTATCTTTCACAGTCCTCTGGGATACTGCAGCCTTATTGGCTGTATTTCCCCATCTGAATAGCAGCCCTTGGGGATTCTGGTGTTTGTAGTTCCCATGCGGAGCTAAACTGCAATGACCACCGCTCTGTCTAAGCTACTGCACATGCACGAAGCTCAGGGTAGTGATTGGAATATTATTACATAACCCCCAAACTTCAATGATTGTGTTAATTATATTGGCTGCCTATACTCATCAGTAATTAGCTGCATTACTGAGACTGAATAAGAAATATAAGGACTCATATTTGATCGCCCACATGCATCTTATATGATAACCTTCTATACTTTTGTCATCTGTTTAGTGTTCTAGTTATGTGCCTATCTAGCCCCAATTTTTTTTTTTTTATATTATTAACCATCATAAGGTATTTTAATTATTCAACTGGATCCTAGTCAATAAATTAGGGGCATTAATGTTGTTTGGTTTAAAATAGGCCTGTCCCTGAACTAGTCCTGTTACATCTGCCATATTATTATATTGGTACACATGCGAGGGCACCATTATGGGTACTTCTTTAGTGACATTACCTAAACTCTTTGTGTTGCTGTCTTTCTATACAATCATTATACTTTTTTCTAACACATCCAAATCAATTAGTTTAAGCCTTTTTGATTTTGCAGGTTTGAGGGAAATCTTTCAACAGTTGGTTGGATGCAATTCATTTTTTAATTGTTCTGACAAATGTTGCTCTGGCTTGCCAGTCTTTATATTTTTATGTAATCTCTAAATATCATTAATCTATATCACTAGAATACAGTTTAATGCCTTGCTAATTTGTATCCGATTTTAAAACAGGTTTTAGAATTTACAATGCAAGTAATGAAGATACCGTTTGTAACACAACAGCGCCACCGTGTGGCATATAGTTTCAAGAGGTCTTTTATTCTAATGAATAACCGCAACTTCTATATTGAAGTGTCTTCATGGTATGAAATACAGATTTCCCCTCAAGTTACAAATCTATAGCAGTGACTACACGTCTAACTGAACCCAAACCTCTTATTACAGGGAAAGCCAATATCAGTTTCCAAATGATTACTTCTATTCCTTTGTGTATCAACTGCAGTGTTAAATCAAATCATTGGTGCTTCTCTTAACAGCACTGACACCTTCACACACATGCACTTTAACTATTAAACATTTAAAATATAAAGTGAGCTAACATTAGCAAAACAGCATTAACAATTAAAACCAACTTATCAATATTGAGATATATTTCTATCTCCCTGCAGCAAATATGAAATAATGTAACGCTTTTTTGATATTGTGGGTGGCTCTGAAAAGAGCCTTTGTGTTGGGTATCTGGGGGTCTCTGCTCCTGGTCTCGGGGTGAAGCTCACTTGCTGCTCTTGGCCGGTTTGTGGCTCTCGGTTTTCTTGGGCAGCAGCACGGCCTGGATGTTGGGCAGGACACCCCCCTGGGCGATGGTAACCCCTCCGAGCAGCCTGTTCAGCTCCTCGTCGTTCCGCACAGCGAGCTGCAGGTGCCGGGGGATGATGCGGGACTTCTTATTGTCCCGGGCGGCGTTACCGGCCAACTCCAGGATCTCAGCGGTCAGGTATTCCAGCACTGCGGCCAAATAGACCGGGGCTCCGGCACCCACACGCTGAGCATAATTCCCCTTCCGGAGTAGTCTGTGCACGCGGCCGACTGGAAACTGCAGCCCGGCCCGAGATGAGCGAGTCTTGGCCTTAGCGCGAGTTTTCCCGCCTTGTTTGCCTCTTCCAGACATCGTGTATCTATCACAGTGCAGCGGTGACAGCGAGAGAAATAACAAACCCCGCCCCCTGTGCCCTTATTTATACACTTATAGAGCAGCAGCACTGCCCTGTGATTGGTCAGTTTTGAAAGAAGCCAATCAGTTCCAGAATCCTGTATCCACCAATCAACGTAGTTGCAATACATCTGATGATGTCATAAAATGTCACATGACAAAATCAGCCAATAGAAGAACAGAAGACTTGGGCTGCTCCTTTGCATACGATGCCTATAAATAGAGCTGCTGGGGGAGGAGTTGGACAACCCATCACAGCGCTGAACCTGTGAAACCAACTCAACTGTGGCAAGTAACACAGATCAAGAAGCTTCCTAAAGAGTGCGACAATACACTCAACAAGAGAACTTGGAGTAATGAGGCTCAAGCCTCGGTATCCAATATCACCACTGACAGATTTAATCTGTCAGTCAGAACAGAACGGTCAGGAGTTGGACAGTTTCTCTGCAGTTTGGAGAGGAAGCATCGCGCAATATGCCTGAACCAGCCAAGTCTGCGCCAGCGGCCAAGAAGGGCTCTAAGAAAGCCGTGACTAAGACTCAGAAGAAGGATGGGAAGAAGCGTAGGAAGAGCAGGAAGGAAAGTTACGCGATCTATGTGTACAAAGTGCTGAAACAGGTTCACCCTGACACCGGCATCTCCTCCAAGGCCATGGGCATCATGAACTCCTTTGTGAACGACATCTTCGAGCGCATCGCAGGGGAATCGTCCCGCCTGGCTCATTACAACAAGCGCTCCACCATCACTTCCCGGGAGATCCAGACCGCTGTGCGCCTGCTGCTGCCGGGAGAGCTGGCCAAACACGCCGTGTCCGAGGGCACCAAGGCTGTCACCAAGTACACCAGCGCCAAGTAACCCTGATCTGATCACCCACCTACAAACACAAAGGCTCTTCTAAGAGCCACCCACCTTACCAATATAAAAGTTATAATTCTCATATTTAATCTGTTCGGGATAAAAGACCAGTATCACATGCAAATTGTGTTCTAATGTACATTGCACTTAATGCACGCTTAATTTTTTTGTTTTGTAGCTCTCATTCTGAGCTGTTCTGAAAGATTTGCAGTATATAGCATGGTGATACTTTCTGTAAAGGTGTGCAAAGCATGTGATGGCTGTTTCGCATTTTAGCGCTTCCTACCCAGCCCTGTGTGTGCTATACTTGTATGTTACAATTAACCAGCGGAAGACCCGCAGACAAAGTACAAATCGCAGAGACTCCCATTCAGTTAATCTGCAGTTCTGCCGCATACCACAGGGTGACGCTGCAGTTAGGAATTGGATCCGTGCTTACAAAGCGGAATTTGGTATTAATACAATGCGATTATTTTTCCTTATTTATTTTTCGAGCTTCACTAAAATACAGATTATATGTACATGTCTCAGACACATGGTGCATTAAAGGATGCCCTTAACACTTCTTGGTATATAATACATATGATATGGGGCATGTTCTAATGCAGTTTGTGGTTAGTTAACATACAGACAATGCAATCCGTGTTTGCTGCAAGCGTTAGATACGAGCATACTTATTAGCATATATAAAGTGGGCCTTTTAATCGTTTGTCGAACATGTTTATTCAGTTTACTTTATTAAAAAAAAAAAAAAAAAAAAAAAGGTTTTACTGAGAGCAGCAAGTGATATTTCTCATATTCTTGTGTTGGATTAAATATTTTTAACATTCATTTAGAAATCAGTTATAGCTGGTAATAGGTTGGGAGGTGTTACATTTAATTAATTGTTACAATGTTCAATCTGTTATCAGGGATTGCAACTTTTAGTATAAAAACAAGACCAAGCAACATTTGTTCCATCAGATTTCAGTAGCAGTTTTAAGTGGTTTTGTGATAATTTGTCAGAACTGTAAATCGCAAATATTTATCACATTCGGTTTTTATCTTATGGCCATAAATATAACCACACATGATGTCATGTGTAAAATACATCGGTTTGGTGGTCTCGGAAGCAAAACAATTCACAAAATGAAGCTAAAGGCACCAAAACATTTCATATCTGCCATTCAAACAGAGACCACACGGTGGCAGTGTTGCTTTGGAAATAACCAATATTCTGGAGACTTGGATTTAACACATGATCTGAATCACAGGTTTCAACTCCAGAGATATTTCTGTGATTTGTTTTGTGGCGTCCCTTAAATATAATTGGTGAGTTAAGTCCAAATCAATAGGACTGTGGCACTGCTGCATCATTATTCTTACATTTAGGGTGGAACACTTAAATAGCCCGTAAAATAATACAGAAACATTATTTAGTGACATCTGCAAGCAGCAAAATGAACACAGAGCAAAACACACAACTACATATACTAGGGTGGGGGCTGAAACTGCCAAAGATGCCACATTTCCCCATATAATCTATAGAGGGGAAAGGGCAGCAGCACCATCAAAATAAAGGCAGCAAACACAAATGTATAACTTACATTAATAAGAAACACTTGTGGTCCTTCACAATTCCAACAACATGACTTATTGTCAAATGTTGACATGTATTCAATTCATTTCTCTATGTCTAAATCCAAGCTCTGCTCATTTCATTCAATGATGACATTTTATTCCAGTCACGTTGTCTTGCATAGTTTGGTTTCCTCATTCTTAGACCTGTGCCCTTAGTTACCATTACAATCAATGGGCTCTGCCCAAATCAATCATGGCTGCCGAGAACTTTGCCAATCATCACTATGGTGACCAAGCCTCTTTTTAAAGCGCATGAGTAGTAAGGACACCATTGCAATACATTACTATGTGTAGCACCTTTACCCCTACCCTCTGTGAGATGGGGTCGCTACCTGTATGTTTCCTAGTGCTGTGTATACCTGTGAGGCAACAGGAGGGCTCTGAGTTGCTCCGCGATGGTGTGGGGAGAATCAGGACAGGCTTTCAGGGTGCTTATTCTCTGTTGGCAGCGCCTCCAGTCAGCGAGGATCCTGTGTCTGCAGGATGGCCCATGCTGACACACCTCTCATCACAAGACAGTGAATCACACTTTTGGATGGTTCAATGGATGTTAATTGCGTTTTCCCAGAATTTACAGCAGTCCTCATTCCCTGGAAGGTTACCTTAAGGCTTGAGGCTCATCTAGGTTTCCTTCTGGTACTCCTTCTGTATCCCCTAGTGGTATACAGGGTAGTTGTTATCACCCCACAGGGGACGAAAGAGACACACAGATTGCCAGTATATATCCTGGGGAATGTGCTTGTAACCCTGCCCCATAACAGGGCAGGTCTGATACTGATAGGCATCATACATTTTCATATGACCCAACCAGTATCCTCCCCCAGGCTGACACCCTCAGGCTGTTGCTAGGCCCGCCCCTGGATACAGTAAATATATCCAGGGCTGCAATAGCACACTAGGCCCTCATTAGAAAATCTAACCCCTCCAGTGCCTGTCCCGAGCAGGAATTATACTGTTAGGGCCCACGGAAAGTAGTAGCGACTGGAGGCTATGCTACATGCGCATGTCCCTGACACCCAGCTTCACTTCGGAACTACACTTCCCGTAATCCCCCGTGCACACAAATTAAGTTAGGAGGCTGCACGGTTGTGTGAAAGCAAACGGAGGAGCAAGAGGGGAAGCAGTGGTGGTCATGTATCTAGTGTTGTGAGGAGGGGGTGGACCTGAATTATCACATCATCACCATAACCAGGGCTTGACAAATAACCCAAAAAATCTACTCGCCACTTTGTCCCGCCCCCAACCCCGCCCCTAGTCCCGCCCCCAACCCCGCTTTAAAATAAAATATATATATAAAATAAATGTAATAAATTCCTGGTAAGAACAACATTCGTTTTTGACATAAGTTTATTTATTGTATTACATTATACTACAATTAGTCCTTGGTGTGTGTGTGTGCAGCCGCGGGGATCGGGTGAAGCAGGGACCAGGGAGAGAAGGGGGGAACACCCCCGCTACCACCTGCAGCCATGGGTGGGCAGTCAGCCACGGGGACCAGGGGCAGGAGACGGCGAGGGGAAGGAGACGGCGAGCAGCAGCACTCCCATTACTTACCCCTGCAGAGAAGGAAGGGCTCCATTCCGCGTCACGCCCTATTAGCCAATCAGCTAGGGGGATTTTTTTTTCAGAGTAAGGGAAAAGTAACTGGCCACCGGTCAATTTCCGTTCGCACCTGGCGAGTGGGCGACCGGGTATGTCGAGCACTGACCATAACCACCACCACCTAATGTTGAGATGGATAATTGAATGGACTAACTAGACAAGACTCTAGACCACCACAGATGCAGCGCGCAGTCCGCCGAAATAAGTCTCAAATTACAACAAGACATCTAATTTTTGGGTTGCCGGCTGATGATGTCACTCACGCACAGTTCAGGTTTGTATAACTTTCAAACTTCCCACTTTAAAGTGGGGAAGCTCTATGCTTTTCCTGTGTGGGTGGGGGGGGGGATGGAGGGTGGGGAGAGGGTGGGGGGAGGGTAGGGAGAGGGAGAGACAGTGTGGAGGGAGTGAGAGTGTAGGGTGTGGGGGAGGAAGAGGGTGGGAGGGAGGAAGAGGGTGGGGAGAGGGATGGAGAGGGTGGGGGGAGGTATGGAAGAGAGGGTTTGGGGAGGTTTGGGAGAGATTAGAGAAAGGGTGGGGGGGGGGAAGAGAATGGGGGGGAGGAAGAGGGTGGGGGGGAGGGTGGGAGAGAGGGTGGGGGAGAGGGTGGGGGAGAGGGTGGGGGAGAGGGTGGGGGGAGTTTTGGGAGAGAGAGTGGGTAGGGGGTGGTTTGGGAGAGAGGGTGGGTGGGAGGGAGAGAAAGGTTGGGGGGGAGGGAGAGAGAGGGTGTTTTTCTGCGTACAGACATCCGTCAGGAACTTCTAGGCCGTCAGGAATCTGAATGATAGTAGGTAGGCAGAGCACAGTCCAATGACATCCAGGGAAGGATTGAAAAACATTCAATCAAAAATTCAATGAAAAAATTCAGGTAACAATTGTTACCTGAGAGTGGAGAATCATCAAACTGGAGTGGTTTGTAAGTGTTATGTCTACACCTACAAACAATGCAGATACTTCATTTGGTAGACTGGTCGTTGCCCAGTACACATGGGCTAATTAGCTGGAGGGCATGGGTTAATCTGTGTCTCCACGTTAGGGATTGGATACAGATAATTGTTCACCAATAGTCTATATTCAATGTTAAGAATAGGGTTACACAGGTATATAAACTGTGTCAATTCTACAGTTTTTAGTTCTTCTTCTGATACCATCTTGAATGTCACCGGATTGCTGGAGAATTGCTAGCTGATACTTCTCCATCCCCCAACCCTAAGTAAGTGTTACCTTCTTGCCTGTTAATTGTACTATATTGCTGTGTTCACTTTTTTTAAGGAATAAATATATTTTATTATATCTAAGCCTCGTTCAGTTCAACCCAGATATTTGGTGTTCATTATATCTTGTCATAAGCTACCGTGACACATGGCCAGAGACATTAAATGCATGTACATGTTCCCTGGGCATGCTAGCTGGTTAATACAATTACCCAGTCTCCATGATCAGTAACCCTGGTTGAGCTGGCTGGTACCACAGGGAGTTTGGAGACAATAGATGATGGGGATGGGCAGGCCTCACATCTCAGATGTGCTGGTGTGAAGAGCGGAGCCATTGTCTTCCTAGACAGAGAGACAACTCCCAACAAGAGGTAGCGAACCGGCACTGAGAAACGGGAGGAGGTAGGCGCTGTTCTCATGATCTGGTTCATAATTCCCACCCTCTGTGTCTCCCCACACAACATCCTCATTGGGATTGGTCACCACCCCTTTCCCAATGACTTCCTATTAAAAACTGGAACCTAGAAAAGCTGCGACCCATTCGAGTTCCACAGGTCTCTCCTGGGTTGGCGTGCAGATAGACTATGGTGGTGGGCTCTGAGGATGTGCCAGAGACATGCAAAGCCGAGGCTGCTTGTACCCCGAGCAAGAGATTTGAAGTTGCCTTGCCACAACTTGCATCCAGCGCTGCTGGAGATACAGGACCTACTGCACAAGTGTAAGCTGCTCCGGAAAAGTATTTCCGGTGGCGCCAACACGTAAGGGATTGGGACACCCTCTATATTGTTCTGAGGTTCGTGAGTATAAGCTCCGTTGTGACTTTGTGCTGGGATTGTTTTTCTCCAGCCGAAATAAACACTTGTTTATTTTATCTCCATGTCATGTCTGGTGTTTGATCCCGTGAGATTGTCCTGGTCTCCCCTGACAATACACATCAGGAATAAAGCATACAGTTTTCATGGGATTCAAGGGGATCCTGGGCCAGTAAAAAAAAAATGGTATCTAAGAGGCCTGGTTGACAGTTGAACCCCACTGACTGGGCTTAACCTTTATTAACTGGTCCCTGGGCCCCATTCTTTCACAAGCATAGCCAATGTCTCTGGACATGCAGGGATGAGGAACCCTTTGTGCAGCACACATGTCGAGAGAACTGGCCAATGTTGCGACTGGAGGGGAGGAGAGGTGCAGTGAAACAAGGGAGAGTGACCTGGGGTGGAGATCAGACTGGGGGGCCATCCACCCAAAAAGGGGATCATTTTGCCATCCTCCCATACATCTCATCGCCAAGCCAAGCAGAAGATATCCTGCTGGCTGGGGACGCCATTCTTGAGCCCAATTGGTGGATGTGGCTCCCATTAGCCCATTCATATTTCCCTCCCCTGCCCTTTAACTTGCCTTAACCCACCTCAAGCCTGGATGGGCCAGTGCAGGCAAAACCACATGTCCTGATCGGCTCCAGCGCAGCATCTGTGCTGTGATTGGTTGCAGGCCTGTTTGCCATGATTTCTTATGGAAGCATGGAATCTATGAAATAGGAACCCGATCAGAGTTTCAGTTCTTATTTTGATCCTAACACAGAGATTGACTAAGCGGTGCCCCCTGAGGCCGTGCCAGAGACACCTGAAAACGAGGCTTGGAGCTTTTATATGCAGGATATTTAAAAGTGCTTCTGTGATGTGGAACTGTGAGTTGCCAGAGAACCTAAAAGCAGGAATTTTGAGGTTGGAAATTGAAATGCTCAGCCTCATATTTCACCAGTGAGGTATGGAGGGGCTCTGCCCTCACAGCAGTGGAAGCAGTGGTATAACCACTGTGCCACTAAACCCTGCAATGCGGGGGGCAACAGCATAGTGGAACCCTGCTGGCCGGTGCTGGAGATTGAGCTCAGGATGCCTGAGGCTACTGCAGGTCTCAGCTTGATGTGGGTGCATTCCTGTTTGTTTCCCTGCATGGCTGAGCGGCAGCACAGTTGGGATTGGAGCAGCCGAATCAGCCCTGTTAAAAAATCTTAACGGGGGATATGTGTGTATGTGTGTAGGTGTGTAGGGGTGTGTGTGTGTGTGTGTGTGTGTGTGTGTGTGTGTGTGTGTGTGTGTGTGTGTGTGTGTGTGTGTGTGTGTGTGTGGAGGTGGAGGTGTTTGTGGAGAGGAGGTTGTGGAGATTGAGGTATAGTAAAAGGGAGTGAGAAGGGGGACAGGGGGTAGTGAGGAATTGTGATGGTGCTCATTTTGAATCAGGAAGTGGACCCTCAGGGCTGAGGTAGGGGTGCAGAATAACCGACTAGAGCCAAAGGACAGAGTCCTGTTAGAGTATCCATTGTCTGTAAGCAGGCAGAGATAAGGGCTTGTGGCAGTGATGCAGAGTACAGGCAGTAGGCAGCGAGGTCTGGGTCACATCTGGGGTCAGCATCAGGGATACCAAATAGGTGAAAGGGTAATGTGTGACAGCAATGATCAACCGGAGCAACAGCAAGCAGAACTTTGCTCGGTGACTCCCTCTGGGAACTGCAGTTTTAAGCAGCAGGCTGCCAGTAACCAAAATGGCCGAACTGAGGAGAAAGGGCAGGCAAGCTGGAAAACCTGAACTGCAGCAAACCCACCCCGACACAGATCAGACAGCATCATTGCAGTACCCCTCCTTTCAGGAGTGACCTCCGGGCGATCTAAGCAGGCTTAGCCAGAAATTTGAAATGAAATGCCAATACTAGGTTTGGGGCATGACCTCCTTGGACTTAATCCATGAGTCCTCCTCAGGGCCATATCCCGTACACTGGACCAAGTACTGTAGTCTGCCCCAGGATATTCTGGAATCCAGTATCTGGTGCACCTCAAACTCCTCTTGGCCATCCACCAAGATTGACTTAGGAGGACGTAGACTGGGGGAAGAGAACATGTTCTGGACAAACGGTTTGAGGAGGGAGATATGGAACACTGTAGGTATCTTCAAACTAGACAGAGTGATGGTGCAAAAGAAGGCGCTAAACACTGATAGTGGACACAAATAATAAAGTGATATATTATAGAAAATACAGTATTTGTGATCTTTATGACTATAATAGTGCCAAGTGATGTGATGAATATAAATGTTGCAACTCCCTGCTCAAACCCTCTGGAAGGGACTGTCTTCACTGATACTCCTGACTAAGCCAAACAATCTATTGGCGAAATGCGTAGAGTAGGACCGCCAAGAGACAGAGAGGATTGGTGCCGAGTGACTGTCCATCGTTGAAGTCTTACCGGAAGTGACGTGATGCTCTGGAGACCGGGATAGAGCTGAGTTACCAATGCTGCAGAGAGTGGTCAGGCGGCAGATGGCTGAACGCTGGTGAGCATACCTGACACAGAACGGAGGTGGCGGGGTGAGCTATGGCAGTATACGATCTGTACCCTAATCACCTATGAGTGATATATGCTTTTTTAACACTATTTTATTGTGAGTGCACATTTTTATATAAAGAAATACCTTTGTATCATTGATCTGCACCATGGGTACATTTCTTTGTCTTCACATCTCACCACTACATTGACATCTGAGTTGGAGTGTATCAACGCCTGTGGTTAGAAGACCGAACACATTCCAGTTACCTGTTGTTGCCCATATACTACTTTCATCTTGTGAGTAGGCTGCACACACGAGCCAAGACATCCAGTGAATTGACTCACATTGTAATTTACTGTCTGCACTTAGATTGTTTCTCTGTTGTTGCTTTTCCCCTACATGCTCCCCCTGGGTTGTGAGAAAAGGTATCTTCAAACTAGCCAGGAGTTTCAATTTAAATGCCTCTGGGTTAACTTGTTTTAGGATCGTGTAAGGTCCAATGAACTTGGTACCAAGTTTGGAGGAGGGCAGTTTCAGCCGGATATTCCTTGTAGGCAGCCAAACCTGATCTCTCACTTGAAACAGGGGAGGTGGCTGTCAGCATTTATCCGCCTTAGATCTTTTGCTGGCAGGCGTCTTTGACCAGATTGTCCTGAATCATCTTCCAGAGAAATTGGAGTTCTGGGATTTTGTTGTCTACTGCAGGAACTCAGGTGAGAGAACTGGAATTCGGAAGGGCAGCAGGATGGCACCCATAGGCACAGAAGAATGGTGATTCTAGTGTTGAATCATGTCTCATGGAATTGCAAGAAAGCTCGGCCCACGGGAGCAGGTCAACCCAGTCGTCCTATAGCTCGGAAACAAAACAATGGAGGAATTGTTCTAAGGACTGGTTGGCCATTTCTGTGAGTCCATTGGACTAGGGATGATAGTCCGAGACTATATCCGTTTGGACTCCATGGAGGCAGAATATCTCCTTAATAAGATCTCAGATAGTTCAGAGGCTGTGGGTAGCTTCATGAGAGGAACAAAATGGGTTTGTCTTGTAAAACGATTATCAACTACCAGTATGGTAGTCATACCCCTGGAGGAAGGCAGTTAAACAATAAAATCCATAGATATGTGGGTCAACGGATGAGGGCTGGAGCAACCCACAGGGTAAAGTCCTCTGCACCTTAGTCTGGGAACATTCAATGCAGGTTGCTTATTACTCATTCCCATCTTTGCGGATCTCTGACCACCAAATGATCCGTTCAAAGGAATCATGTTTTCCTAACTCCCAGGTGACCAGCCATCTTGGAGTTATGACCCCATTGCAACACCTCACTTTGAAATTGGAGAGGGACAAATAGTTTGGACGAACGAGTGGACGTTGACCTGGGATCCTCTGTTTGAACCAGTGAAATCTTCAGTGAAGATCAAACTACTGAGATGATCAGAGAAGATGGAATAATGGGCCCCTGCTTTATCTCCGTGGCGTCGTCTGGAGAAAATTGCATGGATAGCGTGTCTGCTTTGACTTTCTTAGATCCTGTATGATAAGAGTTCACAAAGTTGAACCAAGTAAAGAATAGAGCCCACCTCGCCTGACTTGTCCGAGACTCTTTGCTCCTTCAATGTATTTGAGGTTCTTGTGGTCCGTCAGGATTGTGATGAGAGAAGCAGCCCCCTCAAGTAAATATCTTGATTCTTCTAGAGCCATTTTCATAGCCAGTAGTTCCCGATTTCCAACATCATAATTCCTTTCTGTGAAGAATGTTTTTTTGGAAAAGAAGGCACAGCGGTGGAGTTTCCCATAAAATATTTCCTTTGAGAAAAAATTGCTCCGGCTGCCAAATCAGATGTGTCTACTTCAAGTACAAAGGGTTTCATAGGATCTGAATGGATCAATACAGGTGCGGAAGAAAAGGCGGACTTGAGTTTCTCGAAAGCAAGAAGAGCCTCAGAGGGCCATATCTTGACATTTGTCCCTTTCTTAGTAAGAGCCGTAATGGGTGCAACTACCTTGGAGAAGTTCCTGAAGAAACGTCGGTACTAGTTGACTAATCCCAAAAATTGTTCAGATGGTTTGAGGCCTATTGGTATGGGCCAATCCAGCACTGCTGATACTTTCACATGATCCATCTCAAATCCAAGGGAGGAGATGAAGTATCCGGAGAATAATCTCTTCTTCTGTTCAAACTGACACTTCTCTGGCTTGGCAAAAAGGGAGTGATACCGAAGTCTTTGGAGAACCTGTCTAACCGTATCGATTCTACAAAAAACTAAAGTTTCGATTTTCCGCCCAAACCACCGACATCGTCCCGCCTCCAGCCCCCCCTCCCTATCCCTCACGACCCTCCCGCACTCCGCCCTCATACCCCCAGACCCCCCTAAAGCCCCCCCCCCCCTCCCACCCAACCTCCCCCTGGGACCCTGGCAACGCTCTCCTGCCCCCCCACCCACCTCTCTGCCCCAGGCCTTCGTCCTCCCCACCCGCCCCCCCCTGTCCAGATATATCACGAGAAAAGTGATCAAGCAGATCCCAGAAAATCTCATTATGAAGTTTTGAAATTCTCCCGTTCATAACCGGAAAGGCATGACCAAGTATGTTTTGTGCCCGTCACAGATAAAAAGGTTGTCTCTATTCTTCACCTAATCTGATCCTAATTAAATTGCATGCTCTCCGAAGATCCAGTTTGGTGAAGATCATAGCCTTGCATAAGTGGTCTAAAAGTTCAAGGATGAGTGGTAGGGTATACAGATTTTTTTAGAATGAATTTATTTAGGCCTCTATAATCAATACTTGACCTGAGTGAAGTGACCTTCATGGAAATAAAAAAGAAACCCGCACCAGCGGGGGCACTTGATTTGTGAATAACCCTCGTTGGAGGTTCTCTGAAATGTATTCCCACATTGCTCTGGTTTCCGGTTCTGACAAGGGGTAAGTGTGACATCGAGGAGGGATGGCCCCTTAGAGCAAATCAATGGCACAATCATAATGTCGGTGTGGTGGTAACTCCTCTGCCTGTTTTTTTGTTGAATACATCAGAAAAGTCCTGGTAGAAAACCGGAAGGCATGATGAGAAAGTCTCTGTGGGTAGCCGAACCTCGGAGAAGGTGCATTACACCGGAAGACAAGATCCATGGCAATGTTGTCCCCAGGCTGTCACTTAACTGCTTGTCCAATCGATTTTGGGGTTGTGGTGCCAGAACCAGGGAAGGCCTAGGACCATTGGAGTTGAAGGAGAGCAAATGACATTAAAAGACTGTGTTTCTTTGTGAAGTTCCCCAACCGAAACCAGCAACAGATTTGTTTTGTGGGGGATTGTCCCATGTATCAGGGGTCTT
Source organism: Ascaphus truei (assembly GCF_040206685.1). Taxonomy (NCBI): domain Eukaryota; kingdom Metazoa; phylum Chordata; class Amphibia; order Anura; family Ascaphidae; genus Ascaphus; species Ascaphus truei. The sequence goes on along the minus strand of NW_027457184.1, from coordinate 48,162 downwards.
CTGTCAATGGCCACTACCGCTAGTGGAATCTCCTTAGTACGTAGAGGAATCGAGAGGAGATCCGCATATGCGTGGTCAATGAAATTTCCTGGGGCTCCTGAATCCACAAAAGCCTGAGTGAAGATGGAGGCTGGTCCCCAGAAGAGTGAAACCGGCAGGAGGAGCCGTGAAGGTTGTGGTGAAGGAAGAATAGAAGAAATGTCCAAGGAATATTCCTCTAGCTTCACTGGGCATTGGGGTTGTCCTGATATAGGACAGTCTCGGACACAATGACCTTTGAGACCACACTACAGGCACAGCCCCCTGGTTTGTCTCCTACTTCTCTCCTGATCAGATAATTTGGCATCCCCTAATTGCATTGGTTCCTCACCTTGGCGAGGTACAGTAAGAGGAGTGTTGAAATGGGGAACTAGCCGAATTATTGGGGTTTTTGGAGAGTGGTCTCACTCGGTCTGCCATTTTCATATCCGGAGGTCCATTCTGATACAGAGGGCAATCAGTTCCTCTAGATCTTTGGGAATGCCCCGGCAAGTACGTTTGTCTTTTAAAAACTCAGAAATCCCCTGCCAAAATGCTGTCACCAGAGTTTCATTATTTCAGCTGTCTCTGCAGCAAGGGTTCAGAAATCAATGGCATACTGGCCTGCGGTACAGGTTCCTTGTCAGATTCAAAGAAGTGAAGCAGAAGCAGAGGACACGCGACTGTAGAGGGAGAGGGGGGTTGGCCCGGTATTTAAGGGGTTGCACCCCATATGGCCACCCCCTGACCTCACCAGGGAGGCAAGGGGTTAACTGGACTGCGGTCCAGGAATGTGGCTTACACCTTGTCATGTCAGGAAACTGTATGTTCCCCTGTTCCCATGTTTCATTATAATGTCAGTGTCTGCACCACACACACACACTGTGATTTATTTTACAGCGGAGAATTTTGTGTTAAAGTATTAAACGGTTTAGGTGGTATTTGTGTATCTCCGGTCCTGAAGGTCGCAGCAGGCTGAAACTTGGATCATATGATGTCCCAGTCCCACCATTAAGATCTGGAAAGTTTGGACCCACTGGACCAAACGGAACCAGGTATTGTAATATGTCTGTGTTTTAACTTTAATATTGTATTCCAAGATGGGGATAAAACCCGCGCAGATTCCTTAACACAAAGGAATGCAAATGGTCAGGGGGGCAACCCAAAGTCTAGGAACTAAGTACTGATCAAAAGACTCTGCCACTCTAACTGTTTACCTGAGGGCTGAGAAGCATCAAACTGGAGTGGTTTGTAAGTGTTATATCTATACCTACAAACAATGAAGATCCTGCCAGATACTTCATCTGGTAGACTGGTCGTCGCCCCTGATTTAATTATGGGGCTACAGAAATAAGACCCTCAGAGTCCCAGTACGCATGGGCTAACTAGCTGGGAGGCATGGGTTAAACTGTGTTTCCACGTTAGGGATTGGATACAGATAATTGTTCACCAATACTCTGTATTCAATGTTAAGAATAGGGTTACAAAGGTATATAAACTGTGTCAACCCTACAGTTCTAGTTCTTCTGATTTCATGTTGAATGTCACCGGATTGCTGGACAATTGCTAGCTGATACTTCTCCATTCCCCAACCCTAAGTAAGTGTTACCTTCTTGCATGTTAATTGTACTATATTGCTGTGTTCACCTTTTTAAGGAATAATATATATTTTATTATATCTAAGCCTCGTTCAGTTCAACCCAGATATTTGGTGTTTGTTATATCTTGTCATAAGTTACCGTGAAAAGCGTATAATTAACTGGTGGCAGCGGCGGGATTGAACTGAACCTGTATTACAGTGTACTGCTGGACCCTGTAATATAGTGGGAACCTGAAGGGAATTGCGAGTTCCTGGGACTAAAGATATTGAACACACAGTAGTGCAACAGTTAACACAAGTTGCAACACCACCTCACTGCTGCGACCGTGAACCATGAGCGAGGCTGAAGGCTCATCCAACATGAGGACCCGAGCTCAGCTGAAGGATAAGTGCCATGAATATGGACTGCCCTATGAGAACCAGGAGGTTGCAGACATGGTTGACGCAATCGGTGACTATTAAGCCCGGCTTGCAGAGCCTAAGGATACGGCTCAGCTTGCCCTTATACAGCCACCCGGAGATCAGGGAAGGAACCCCGTGCTTGGGCGGCGGAATCCCGGGGAGGGAATGAGTGCACCTCCCGGGAGCAGTGCAACAGGAGGGGTACTAGTTGCTGTGGCTACCAGTCCATTCACTCCTGAAATGTTGGCACTGATTACTGCGTGGGGTGACAGAGGGACACCGGAGGAGCGGCTGCAGTTTATCACTATGGCAGTGAACAGACCCGCTTATTGCCCCCCTGTCCAACCAAACAAAGATGAACTCAAACTGGATCAGCACAGTCTCACCAAGTTCGTGGAAGGTTCCGATCAGATCGACAGTTTTCAATAGAACTTTGAAACACAGTGTCGGCGGTACAAAGTGCTTCCCCAGCATCGGGTTGCACGTTTGGACCCCTTACTGTCTGGCTTGACTAAGCAGATGATGATGGAGCTTCCAGATGAGTATGCTGATGACTATTACCACCTGAAAGAACTGTTACTGTTTCAGTACGGTTTTACCCCTGAAGCCTAACGGGGTAAATTCCGGCAGGAAGAGAGGCAGCCCCAGGAGTCTTATGTTACCTCCGTGACCCGCATGGCTTTGTACGGGATACGCTGGGTGCAGGGCTATGAGGCACGGACTTACCAACGCCTGCTGGACCTCATCTTTCAGGAGCAGCTCATGCAGCAGTGCCCGCCGGCGGTGAGGGCTTGGGTGTACGACAAGAAGCCCAAGACTTACAAGAAGGTGGCGAGGCTTGGAGACGACTATGTGGCCAGCCGAGCCCTGATGCCCGCCAAAGCAGTAGCCAAGGCGGCGGTGGCGGCGGCACCTGCCAAAAAGTCTGCCAATACCCCCCAATGGACTCATAGTCCGCCTGCGGGCAGCAGTACACCGAAGGCGGGGGAGCTCCGGCACGAGCGCTGGTGCTACAACTGCAACCGCCCTGGTCACATCAGACCAGATTGCCCGGAACCCCTGCGTTCCGGCGGACCCCATCAGGGGCAACGCACCCCTATTGCGATGCCGGTAGCCTGCGTGCGGGTGGCTTCCACCAAAGACTCCGGACCGGTCATGGAACCAACTCCCAGCGAGAAGTCCCATGCCACACCTGTCCCGGTTTCATCGGTGCCTACAGCCAGGAGCGGAGGACATCTCAGCGCGGACCTGCAGTAGACGGACGGCTGGAGCAGACATCTCACCCCGGTCACAGTCGGGCACCGGCAAGCAGTCGGCTTGATGAATTCAGGAGCTGCAGTAACGCTGGTCCGACCTGATATGGTCCGGCCAGGGGAATTACTCCCAGGCCCTGGGATACAGATCACTGTGGTCGACGGAGAGCCACGTTTCCTGCAAGTGGCCAGAATCTTTTTGGATTGGGGGGAGGGCCAGGGTGTGCTGGAGGTGGCGTTATACCCGGTTTGGATGCTGAAGTTCTTCTTGGCAACGATCTGAGTCCGATGACCTGAACCTACGACAGAGTGCCCAAACCTGCTGCAGTGGCGGCGGTTACCCGGAGCCAGATAGCGGCAATGGCGGCGGCGCCAGTTCCCCAGCCTTTGGGATAAACATTAGCGGAGGGCGCAGAGGAGCCCAGTTAGTTAAACCAGGATCAGTTGCAACCACAGACTGACTTACTGTTTCCCGTCACCCTTCCCCATTCTCCAGACAATGACATGACTGGGGGGTGGCCAGAATTAGGAGCCCAGTTTTGGGAGGCAGTGAAGACAGACCCAACCCTAGCCGGTGTGAGACTTCGGGCGTCCGAATCTCAGGCAGGGGAAGGCACTGAGCACTGCCTATGGTATAAGGGACTCCTGTATAGAGAAGAGGGGAACCCAGGGATAGAGGAGGGATTGACCGGTAAGAAACAGCTAATAGTGCCCCAGGGGTACCGACAGCAACTTTTACGGGTAGCTCACTCTATTCCATTAGCGGGACATCAGGGGGTCAACAGAACGCGAGCCCTGTTATTACAGCGTTACTACTGGCTGGGGGCATCCCGAGATGTGGGCACTTTCTGCCGCTCTTGTGATGCCTGCCAGCGAGTGGGTAAGGCTGGCGACCGTGTGAAGGCACCCCTGAAACTCCTACCGATAATAGGGGAACCCTTCCAGAAAGTAGCGATGAATCTTGTAGGACCCTTTATGATTCCTAGCAGGTCAGGGAAGCGCTACATCCTCACGGTGGTGGATTTTGCCACCCGGTACCCTGAGGCGGTAGCGCTTGGCACCATAGATGCCAAGACAGTGGCAGCAGCTTTGCTGAACATTTTTTCTAGGGTAGGTTTCCCTAGTGAGAACCTAACCGATCAGGGGTCGCAGTTCATGAGTGAACTGTTACATTGTCTCTGGGATGCATGCAGTGTACAGTGTACAGTACCCCTTACCATCCCAAAGACAAACGGATTATGTGAGAGGTTTAACATTACCCTGAAGCAGATGCTTCAGACCTTTATAGAGGCGGAGGGGAAAGACTGGGAGATTCATTTACAGCACATGCTGTTTGCCTACCGAGAGGTACCGCAGGAATCTACAGGCTTCTCCTCCTTCGAGCTACTATATAGCCGCAGGGTACGTGGAACTCTGGACCTATTCCATGAGGGATGGGAAGGGGAGGCTACTGCTACTGATGCTTCAGTGATACAGTATGTAGTAGATCTCCGAGACCGGTTAGAGATGCTCATGGAGGGGGCCCAGGACCACCTCAGGGCCGCTCAGACCAAGCAAAAGCAATGGTATGACCGGAATGCCCGTAGCAGGGAATTCATCCCAGGACAGCAGGTGTTTGTTCTCAAACCCACTCGGGAGAACAAGTTGATGGCTTCCTGGTCGGGACCGTACCCGGTTATCCGAAAGGTGAAGGAGTACAACTACGTTGTACAGGTAGAGCCTGAGAGGCATAAGACATATCACGTCAATATGCTGAAAGAATACAGAGCACCGAGTATGGGAGCAGTAATGGCCATTTGTAGCCCACTGCTGGAGGATCTGGCGAGCAATGCTCTGCCTGAACTCCTAGGGGAGGCTAGGCAGGGAAACCCCTTTGGAGCAGGTAGAGATAGGGGCACAGTTGAGTGCTAGGCAGCAGGTAGAAGCCAGGGACATGCTAGGTAAGTTTAGGGCCCTCTTCACTGACATGCCAGTGACCACACATCTCACAAAACACCCAGTGCACACAGGGGATCTGCAGCCACTGCATAAGCACGCTTATAGAGTGTCAGCAGAGGTCAAGACCAGTATGGAAAGGGAGATAGAGGAGATGCTGACCCTAGGGGTAATTACTTCATCCCACAGTCCTTGGGCAAGCCCGGTAGTTCTAGTCCCTAAGAAGGACAAGACCACCCGGTTTTGTGTGGACTACCGCTTGCTCAACGCTGGGACGGTGTCAGATGCCTACCCCATGCGAGACCACCTGGGGGCCATGGTGCTTGGCGGGACCCAGCAACAGGCCTCCAGAACCTCTTTGAAATGAGCTGTTGGTACTCTGTAGATCTGTCAGGTGCCCCGCCAGCCCGCCGGGGACTCGCGTGGGGCTGTGTTATGAACCCTGTATGTAATATGATAAATCATGTATTTATGGGGGGGCACATATGGGGGGGGGGGCACAGGGGGTGGGTAATGTATTTAATAAATAGAATGAAGTTTATTGTGGGGCTGTGTATTGTTTTTATTGTGGGTACTGGGGGGGGGTATTTTTCCCAAGGGTATGTGGGTAGGCCTCCATGTGGCTAGTGGGTGAGGGTAGTTAGGCCTCACGGGGTTGGGGGTTAGTGTGGGAGGGTATGTAGGCATCCCGAGTGTGAGTGAGGGTGGGTTAACCCCTTAATGACTTTAGCGGTTAATAACCGCTATGGTGATTAAGGGGTTAGGGGACATTACTTTGGATGTTTTCATTCTTGTGTCTGTTTTGCAGCAGCGGAGGGGACATGGGCAGGATGAAGATGAGGATGGCCTTCATCGTGGCAACCGGAAATGGGTAAGTGCTATATGTATTTAATGTATTTATTGTTGTTTATGTATTTTAAATACACAGGGGGTGTATGTTGTTTATTGCAATGTTTATTGGGGGCAATTGTCCCCAATAAACATGCTATTCTGCCTTAACCCTTCATTGCCTTAGCGGCTATACGCTATGGTAATGAAGCAGCATTTCTGTATTTTAATAATATTGTGCGGGAGCAGGGGGTCCCCTGAGCTGAACCACATTGATTTGTGGCTCAGAGACCCCTGCTCACAGTACACTATTATTAAAAATACATTCATGTTGCTTCGTTACCGTAGCACATAGCCGCAAAGGTAAGGAACGTGTTTATTGATATGGGTGTTTTACTCATAGTGTAGATGTGCAGAGGGTCTCCGGAGCTTAACCGCTTTGGTTTTAGGTCCGGGGATCCCTGCTTCCCGAGATACAGGCCACTTTAGGGGGTGCCGGTATCCCTCTGCTTTGTTTACATTCCTCGGTCACGTGATCGGGACCTTTAAATGCAGAGGGATACCGGCACCTCATAAAGGGGCCTGTATCTCGGGAAGCAGGGGGTCCCCCGACCTGAAACCAATGCGGTTCAGCTCCGGAGACCCCCTGCACATGTACACTATGAATAAAAATATATTTTAAATCATTTTTAATGTGCCGATGTTTGCGCAGAGCGAGCAGCGGATCTCTCTCTGCTGCAAACACATCTCGGCAGGGGACGGCTTCTCGGCAGCTTCTCGCCAGGCAGCCGTCTCGCCACCAGTTACTCGCCATTATATCAAATGGTGGTGGCTAATTCATTCGCCAGGGATTCGGCCCTTCTTGCATGCAGCGAGGTTAACACGCCAAAAACATGGCGAATTCAAACCCTGGCGAATGCAATATTTCGGATCTTTCTGCATAGGCCCCTTAAGCTGAGACTTACTGCACGCTGGAATTATTCTGGCTTCTTTCAAACCTCAATGTACCAGTCATTATAAGCCCTATAACGTATATATATATATTTTTACTATTTGGTTCAATCAGTTTTTGCCATTAGTGATTTGCAGCTATCAGTACTTACCTAAGAGCACACCCTGTAAGATTTGTTCCTTACCTCAGATCCTTATAAGGACTGTTGTTTAGTGTGTTACTTGAATCTCATAGAACACACTACTACTCTAGACCCTGAAACTATACGGTTCCAGTATTGAAGGTCAGAACACCTTCAGGTCGTTGTTTTTAATAGGGAAGGACATACAGAGGAGGCATAGAGTCCTCCCCAAAGATCCTCAATAGCTGCACACAAGGCTAGGATAAATTTGTAGGTTTAAATACCAAATATATACCAGTGGGTCGGTCAACCATTCAGTACAGGTAGGTAAATACCAAATATATACAGATTGTTCAATCAACCGTTCAGTACAGGTAAGTAATTGCTCTCATCACTGAGTGGACAATTACCACTAAAACGCCAAATGGCAAAAATAACAAATACTTTATTAATAAATTCAAGACTAACAACATGAAGCGCTTGCTCTAAACTAAATAAAACCAATTAAAATGTGAACGTAACGGGCATAGTCACAATGGTGGCAGTCAAGGTGGGTTACCAATAAAGCTGGATGTGAGTATATACAGCACACAAATTGTTAATGCATAAATGGGTGCTGTGGATTAATCTTCACTCACATAGGTAACTCTGGTGTGCATATATAGGTGTTGGGTATATGCCTGTGTGTAATAAACATGTGTTCCTAATGGTAAACAGGCAGTCTGATGTCCCTCTGATTCAATAACAGAGAATGCATAATATCTCTGACATCATATTGTTAGCACAATACCACATGGAGGTTAATGCTGCACATATAGCTCAAATCGTGGGCTTAGCAATACATGTGGTGGTTGGTGTATAGTATACACGATCAATGTTGGCAATATCAGATATCGGATTGGGGAGGACTCTATGCCTCCTCTGTATGTCCTTGTCTGTTAACCCTATCCTCTTTGCACCGGCAGGTACAAAAAGTATATCTATACTTTATACATCATCATACATATGATATCAGGGTGAGCGGTAGACCACAAGTTATGTATACACGTTGTTTTTAATACCCAATATTTTACATACTTGTTGCAGTTAATAAAGTTAAGTTTTAAACCATTCATTCATCACCAGAGTGTAAACTTGAGTGCTATATTTGGGTTCTATCTCTACCCCACCTTCTTCTGTGCATATACCCAAAGCACCGTTCACCATTTACTTCTCAGTGGCAGAAGCAGGGGCTCCCCTATTGCTTTACATTAAAAAATCAGTACATTGTGGAGGTAACAATAATAGATAATTATGTAGTTAGGGTACAGTGGGTGCTAAACAATGAGCAAACAGACAGGAACCTATCAAGTATCAAGCACAAAAGTTCCCATAAAACTTCAATGTGATCTCCGGAGGCACATGAAAGTGACGTAGGAGGGGGAGAATTACTACACTTTCTATGTACAACATATTAAATCAGACTAGCCAGGTTTCTTTTTAGTTACGTGTGCCTATATATAGCGTACAATGATTGTATGTGTATAAGACATCTTAAACTTATATGCACAACTACCGAATATGCCTTTATCTATATTGTGACGCCTAAAAAGGGATGTGGATGCGTCTCCTTTATAATTCTCTATATGGAGATCACTATACGTATCTGTTAATATTGATCTACTAGCCAATTTGATTGATAATTTGGTGGCTCTGAAAAGAGCCTTTGTGTTCTGGGTGTAAATGAAGTGGGTGCAGTTAGCCTAAGCTCTCTCCCCTCTGATCCTGCGGGCCAGCTGGATGTCCTTGGGCATGATGGTCACTCTCTTGGCGTGGATAGCGCATAGGTTGGTGTCCTCGAAGAGCCCCACCAGATAAGCCTCGCTGGCCTCCTGCAGAGCCATGACGGCCGAGCTCTGAAAGCGTAGATCAGTCTTGAAGTCCTGGGCGATCTCCCGGACCAGGCGCTGGAAGGGCAGCTTGCGGATGAGCAGCTCGGTGGACTTCTGGTAGCGGCGGATCTCCCGGAGAGCCACAGTACCGGGCCGGTAGCGGTGAGGCTTCTTCACTCCGCCGGTGGCCGGAGCGCTCTTTCTGGCAGCCTTGGTCGCTAGCTGCTTACGCGGAGCCTTCCCTCCGGTGGATTTCCGGGCGGTCTGCTTGGTCCGGGCCATCCTTTGCTGTGACAGTGATCCTCTCCGATCCTAACCTAACTCTGACTAAAAATCAGGAAAAGTGCTAGGTATTTATAGAAGATAGATCGCTGCGATTGGCTGCTTTGTGACCCGCACCTCGCTCTGATTGGTTCTAGGAAAACCGTTGGGATTTTCAAACATCCCGCCTAATCTAAGTCCGAGATCGTCCTAATTAAGTTAGGATATATTTAGCGTCTGAAAGCAGGACAATGAAAAAGATGTATTGTAATAACATTAGTGTTTGCACAGATCCAGCACAGAGCTCTCTGACACGGAACATGTATTTATACCAAACATACAAATGATCTTTAATCGGTAAAATGAGGGTTTTTCTTTCCCGGTTCTTTATTGGTTCATCTTCTTATAAAGTTTACATTGTGTTATTATAAACCCGAACACAAAGACACAAAGACAGCGGAGCAGCGCGGCTCTTTATCTTTATTTAAATTCGTGCAGTTCATAAATCACCACACGGTGGCAGTGCTGCTCTATAAATGGGGCTTCCCTAAATGTATACTCGCTGTCACTGCTGTGTGTTATCTGATCAGTTCCTAACGTGGATCTTTGGGTTCCCTCTAATGCTCTGCCCCTATCCTTCGGCATCCGGATACTTCCCTTTCTTTTACTCTAGAAGTAGACGCCTCGGATGTGGGAGCCGGGGCAGTGCTTTCTCAGAGAGATTCCCCACAGGAAAAACTCTATCCGTGTGGATTCTTTTCCAGGTAGTTCTCTTCAGCCGAGAGAAATTATGATGTCGGGAACCGCGAGCTTCTGGCCATCAAATTGGCCCTCCAAGAATGGAGACATCTCCTCGAAGGTACCAAGGAGCCAGTAGCCATCCTCACCAATCACAAAAACTTATTGTACATCGAGGGGGCTCGTCGTTTGGGATCCCGTCAAGCTCGTTGGGCTTTGTTCTTTTCTAGGTTCAATTACACAATTTCTTATATTCCAGGCACCAAGAATATCAAGGCCGACGCTTTATCTCGTCAATTCTCCACAGAGAACGAATCTAACGAATCCTCGGAGTCGATTTTTCCTGCTAAGTGTATTATTTCCGCCAACAACTTTGATATCTTGGACGAAATCAATAAAGCCCAGGCTCATATTCCTAGAAGATTTAGGGTGCCAGAAGGACGGCTGTACGCTGCCCCGCGTTTTCGCCACAAAATACTTCTTTGGGGACATTCGTCTAGAGCTGCTGGTCATCCAGGCTACAAGAGAACTGTAGATCTTATCAAACGGACCTTTTGGTGGCCTAAAATGAATAAGGACATTTTCGATTTCACCAGAGTTTGTCCGGTCCGTGCCCAGAGCAAGTCCGCCCGACACAAACCTTCTGGTCTCCTCATGCCTCTTCATATTCCGGAACAACCTTGGAAACATATCTCTATGGACTTTATTGTGGAACTTCCCAATTCTAAAGGGATGAATACTATCCTCGTTGTAGTAGATAGGTTTTCCAAGCATTCACACTTTATACCCCTCAAGGGTCTTCCTAATTCAGCTACTTTGGCTGACATTTTTTCTAAGGAAATTTTTAGATTACACGGTGTACCTATTTCAATTGTTTCAGACAGAGGTACTCAATTCATTTCTACGTTTTGGCGTGCTTTTTCTCAGAGACTTGGTATTTCCCTTCTATTTTCCTCGGGTTATCACCCTCAGACCAACGGTCAAACGGAAAGAATGAATCAGACTTTGGAACAGTATCTCAGATGCTTTGTGTCTGAATCTCAAGACAATTGGGTGGATCTATTACCCTGGGCTGAGTTTGCTATTAACTCATTAATAAACGAGTCTACGCAAGAGTCGCCTTTTTTCATTAATTTTGGATTCCATCCCAGCAGTCTTCCCCTCTCCTCCCTCCCCGCTGCTGTTCCCGCAGCATATTCTCACATTTCCAGTCTCCAAAACTCTTGGAGAAAAATCCTAAAAACCTTGCAAGGTTCTGTTCAAAGACAAAAAACGCAAGCAGATCGGCGACGTCAAGCGGGCCCAGTATTCAAACCCGGAGACAGAGTTTGGCTATCTTCTAAGAATATCAGGCTCAAGACTCTTTCCCAGAAACTGGCCCAGAGATTCTTGAGTCCTTTCAAGGTCCTCGAGAGGACCCTCCCGATGAAGCATGCCGTGTCAAGCGAAACGCACGTCAGGGATTTTATGAAGTCCTGGGGCGTGGCGGCACCATCCTGGATCCTACCCTAAACAGCTCAGATCGCAGATCGCAGTTTCTTTTTGCTCCCAGCCTTTTCACATACATTTATATGCATTGATCACAGACTTCTACCCTCATGGTGATACTAACCATAGCGATTTCATGCTCTAGAGTGTTGATAAGATGGTTGATTTGACACATATGCATACCAGATTATGTGCATAGTAGGGTTGCCAGGTGTCCAGTATTGAACCGGACTGTCCTGTATTTGGACCCTGTCCAGTAAAAAATTAGAGGGAATACTGGACATGTATGTGTATACCGGTATTATCTCCCTGGGCATGTATGTGTATACCGGTATTACCTCTCTGGGCGTGTATGTGTATACCGGTATTATCTCCCTGGGCATGTATGTGTATACCGGTATTACCTCTCTGGGCGTGTATGTGTATACCGGTATTACCTCTCTGGGCGTGTGTGTATACCGGTATTATCTCCCTGGGCATGTATGTGTATACCGGTATTACCTCTCTGGGCGTGTATGTGTATACCGGTATTACCTCTCTGGGTGTGTATGTATACCGGTATTACCTCTCTGGGCGTGTGTGTATACCGGTATTATCTCCCTGGGCATGTATGTGTATACCGGTATTACCTCTCTGGGCGTGTATGTGTATACCGGTATTACCTCTCTGGGTGTGTATGTATACCGGTATTACCTCTCTGGGTGTGTATGTGTATACCGGTATTACCTCTCTGGATGTGTATGTGTATACCGGTATTACCTCTCTGGGCGTGTACGTGTATACCGGTATTACCTCTCTGGGCGTGTATTTGTATACAGGTATTACCTCTCTGGGCGTGTATGTGTATACCGGTATTATCTCCCTGGGCATGTATGTGTATACCGGTATTACCTCTCTGGGCGTGTATGTGTATACCGGTATTACCTCTCTGGGCGTGTGTGTATACCGGTATTATCTCCCTGGGCATGTATGTGTATACCGGTATTACCTCTCTGGGCGTGTATGTGTATACTGGTATTACCTCTCTGGGTGTGTATGTATACCGGTATTACCTCTCTGGGCGTGTACGTGTATACCGGTATTACCTCTCTGGGCGTGTATTTGTATACCGGTATTACCTCTCTGGGCGTGTATGTGTATACCGGTATTACCTCTCTGGGCGTGTATGTGTATACCGGTATTACCTATCAGGTCAGCCCAGCCACCGGAAGGGGTGGTCAGGGCAGGCCCTGCGCTTTGAGTGGGGGAGGTGTGACGATAATAGGATTAATCAGAGCATTAATAAAGGCAGTATGCTAGGCTGGTAAATCCTAAATTGTATTGGGAGTGAAGGGGTTAATTTTAAATGCTGTTCCCATGTACCATTTTCCCTTCTATGCATTGTTGCCCCCATTTTTCAGGATTGTATGTGCTTGCAGTAGAGTACATCTCAAGCACAAACATGGAAAATATAATTGTGAGATAAGGGGAACATGTATTTTCAATAAAGGGTATTTTTGCTGCAGGTTTTAAAAGGGACAAGCAGGTGGAAGTTTTTTTTCTCCTGTCATTAAAATGCACACAAGAACCAAATGTTTTGACACCTATGAACTGGATCACTTTCCTATGCAAGCTTCAAAGATCACATGCTGGGCCAACACCTGTGAGTCTCGGGAAGTGTTGCATATGAAAGCCCCAGAGTCAGGGTGTGTACATTGGCCAGAATGGATGCTAAATAGGAAATCCTGTTGACCATCTGGGCTAGCTCAAACCCTGAGTTTCCCTCCCAGCCTGAGAGAGGCCAGGTAAAGAGGGGAGTGCACCTATGCTAAGTAGCCAAGGTGGCCTTGTCGCATAGACTCTGTGTGAACAGGAAATCCCTAGAGTGCCCACTCTCCAAACTGTGGGCAAGTAGGGGATTGGGAAATGAGAAAATTCCCACGAGGGGGATTGGGTGGGTATGTTGGAGATATGCTTTTAAACCCTATATACATGCCACCCAGGCTATCCCCGTTGTCTTTCGTTTTTCATTCTACAATGTGAGCAGACTTCCATCACGCTTCTAATAGCGGACAAGCAGCACAATCCTGGAATGCAAAGAGTCTTATCACATCGGAACCAAGAACAGAACTCTGCGGCAGGACTCTGTGATTGCTGGGCGTTATCTATCAGACCCCAATGGACCAGAAAAGACTTTGCACTCTCACAGAAGGATTGGGCTGGCAATTTGCGCCCTTGCAAAAGGACTACATTTTAAAGGACAATCTTCTGGTGCTTTGCACCTTTCTGGACATTATACCCCATTCTCTGTTCAGTAAGTGTTTTTATTAAGTGTATTCTAAGGTTGTCGTGTCTGTCTAGTAAGGAAATAAATGACAATTTATTTTGCTCAACTTGTATGCTCAATCTAAACCCAAAATATAAATGGGTTGATAATAGTTGTGTCCATCGTGACAACCGATATTACCTTTCTGGGTGTGTATGTGTATACACCGATATTACCTCTCTGGGCGTGTATGTGTATACACTGGTATTACCTCTCTGGGCTTGTATGTGTATACACCGGTATTACCTCTCTGGGCGTGTATGTGTATGCCGGTATTACCTCTCTGGTCATGTAGGTGCATACCGGTATTACCTCTCTAGGCATGTATGTGTATACCGGTATTACCTCTCTAGGCGTGTATGTGTATACCAGTATTACCTCTCTGGGCGTGTATGTGTATACCAGTATTACCTCTCTGTACGTGAATGTGTATACACCAGTATTACCTCTCTGGGCGTATATGTGTTTACCGGTATTACCTCTCTGGGCGTGTATGTGTATACCGGTATTACCTCTCTAGGCGTTTATGCGTATACAGGAATTACCTCTCTGGGTGTGTATGTGTATACCGGTATTACCTCTCTAGGCGTGTATGTGTATACCGGTATTACCTCTCTGGGTGTGTATGTGTATACCGGTATTACCTCTCTGGGCATAGTGACCTGACTTACTTGGGCCGCAGGATTTTCCTTAGCAGGAACAGAGCAGGGCTATTGCTAGTGGGCTGGGCAGCTTCCTCTATCCTGATTGGTTGCTGCTGGGTAAGGCAGCCAATCAGGAGGTGTCAGGAGCCTGGGGTGGGGCCAAGGAGAGGAGGAAACAGCATGGAGAGGTTAGAGCAGTGGTTCCCAAACTTTTTCGGCTCAAGGCTCCCCAAGGCAATCAGGATTTTTTTCAAGGCTCCCCAAGGCGATCAGGGTTTTTCCGCGGCGCCCAAAGTAAAAACAAAGTTGTGTATACATACCTAACAGTTGCAGTGCACGCACTCTCACACACACACTCTGTCTCTCTCTCACACACACACTGTCTCTCTCTCACACACACACTGTCTCACACACACACACACACACACACACACACACACACACACACACACACACACAGTCTCACACACACACACACAGTCACACACACACACACACACACACACACACACACACACACACACACACACACACACACACACACACACACACTGTGTCTCTCACACACACACTGTCTCTCTCTCTCACACACACACACACACACACACACACACACACACACACACACACACACACACACACACACACACACACTGTGTCTCTCACACACACACTGTCTCTCTCTCTCACACACACACACACTGTCTCTCTCTCTCTCACACACACACACACACTGTGTCTCTCTCTCACACACACACCCTGTCTCTCTCTCTCTCACACACTGTCTCTCTCTCACACACACACTGTCTCTCTCTCACACACCGTCTCTCTCTCACACACACACTGTGTCTCTCTCTCACACACACTGTCTCTCTCTCACACACACACACACTGTCTCTCTCACACACATACTGTCTCTCTCTCTCACACACACACACACACACTGTGTCTCTCTCTCACACACACCCTGTCTCTCTCTCTCTCACACACTGTCTCTCTCTCACACACACACTGTCTCTCTCTCACACACCGTCTCTCTCTCACACACACACTGTGTCTCTCTCACACACACACTGTCTCTCTCTCACACACACACACACTGTCTCTCTCACACACATACTGTCTCTCTCTCTCACACACACACACACACAGTCTCTCACACACACTGTCTCTCTTACACACATAGTCTCTCTCTCTCTCTCACACACACTGTCTCTCTCTCACACACACACACTGTCTCTCTCTCTCACACACACACACTGTCTTTCTCTCTCACACACACACTGTCTCTCTCTCTCTCACACACACACACTGTCTCTCTCAGACACACAGCCACTCTCAGACACACAGTGATACAAATTAAACACGAATGTAAAAACCATAAAAACTATTTATTGATGGAAATTATTAGTGAGACGGATGAGCCTGTTTTTCACTACACATCTTTTCAAACCTCGGAATCAAACTGGATACAGCCACCCTCATTTCCTGTTCCATGTTGATTTTCGCACGGTATTTGCTTTTTATCACAGCGACCTCCGAAAACCCAGCTTCGCACAAATATGACGTTGCAAATGGTATTAAGATTCGCTGAGCTTTACCACTTAACAGCGGATATTCATCTTGTACTGTTAGCCAAAATTCAGTAATATCCATGCGGCAAAATTTGGTCTTCAGTGTATTGTCGCAAGATTGCTCAATAAGATTTTCTTCTTCTAAAGAAGTAAATTCAGGTGGAGTTTGGGCTTTGAATGGGTCATGAATCCATGCGAATTTGTCAATATCATCTTCCTCCTGAAAGTATTTTTCAAACCACTTGATAACCTGTGATAGATGATCTTCAAAAACAGATTTAGAGAAATCAACTTCATTGGCGATCACAAAATGCTGCAACAAGGGGAAACAATCTTTGCCACCGTCTTCATTCATATTTCTTCTCCACATTAGTAATTTTTTTCTGAAAGCTGAAATCTTCCCAGCCAATGTCAAAATGTGCATGTTGCCTCCCTGTAGGGAGAGATTCAACGCATTTAACTTGTCAAAGATATTATTTATAAAATATTTTACCAGGAAGTAATACATTGAGAGTTACCTCTCGTTTTCAAGTATGTCCTGGGCATAGTTAATATGACAAATACATGGTTACAAATACAGTTACATAAATGAACAAGGTATACATTATATACAAGACATTGCGTGCACAGTTAAAGAAAATATATATTATGAGCGTATGAAACAGTTACAGACCAGATTAAAGTGTGAGACAGCCTTAGATTTGAAAGAACTTAAGCTGGTGGTGGATATGAGAGTCTCTGGTAGGTTGTTCCAGTTTTGGGGTGCACGGAAGGAGAAGGAGGAACGTCCGGATATTTTGTTGAGCCTTGGGACCATGAATAGTCTTTTAGAGTCTGATCTCAGGTGATAGGTGCTGCATGTGGTAGGGGTGAGGAGCTTGTTCAGGTAGCTGGGTAGCTTGCCCAGAAAGTATTTGAGGGTGAGACAGGAAAGGTGAACTTTGCGCTTAGACTCTAGTGATGACCAATCTAGTTCTTTGAGCATTTCGCAGTGATGTGTGTTGTAGTTGCATTGGAGAACAAAACGACAAATTGAATTGTAGAGGGTGTCAGGTTTGCTAAGGTGGGTTTGAGGTGCCGAGCCATATACTATGTCTCCATAGTCAATAATTGGCATTAGCATCTGCTGTGCGATACGCTTTCTGACCAGGAGACTTAGGGAGGATTTGTTCCTGTAAAGTACCCCTAGTTTGGCATAGGTCTTGGTTGTCAGGGTATCAATGTGCATCCCGAATGTTAAGTGGGAGTCAAACCATAAGCCCAGGTATTTAAAACTTGTGACAGGTGTTAGGGTGGTGTTAGCGTTGGTTCTAATCAGGAGCTCAGTCACTGGAAGCTTTACAAATTTAGTCTTGGTCCCAAATACCATTGTTACAGTCTTGTCAGTGTTTAAAAACAATTTGTTTTGGGAAATCTAGTTTTCGAGTCTCAAAAAGTCAGACTGAAGTATGTGTTGAAGGTCAGAGAGGCTATGGCTGTGTGCATATAGGATTGTGTCATCTGCACACATGTGTATTGAGGCTTCCTTACAAGCTGTGGGAAGATCATTAATGAACACTGAGAAGAGTAGGGGCCCCAGAACAGAGCCTTGCGGGACACCACAGGTGATATCCAGGGGGTTGGAGTTAGAGCCTGAGATGGACACATGTTGGGATCTTCCTGATAGGTAGGACTGAAACCAGTTTAAAGCATGTTTCCCTATTCCAGAGCTCTGGAGTTTGTTAAGCAGGATAACATGATCAACTGTGTCAAAAGCCTTTGCAAAATCTAGGAATACTGCACCAGTGAGTTGTCCCCGTTCCATTCCACACTGGATTTCATTGCAAACTTTTAGCAGGGTAGTTACGGTGGAGTGTTTGGGACGAAACCCAGACTGGAATTGGCTAGGGAAATTTGTCTTGGTGTAGAAATCGCTTAATTGGGAGTGGACACATTTTTCCATGACTTTAGATAGAATTGGGAGAAGTGAGATTGGCCTGTAGTTTGAGACAGTGTTTTTGTCCCCACTTTTGAAGATTGGGACAACTCTGGCAGTTTTCCAGGTCTTAGGGATATGGCCTGCAGACAGGATAGAGTTGACTATGGACGCAATTGGTTTGGCAATGGCTGGGGCACCAAGTCGTAGGAACCTAGATTGTAGTAAGTCGGGTCCACATTGGCTGCTTAGTTTTAGTTTGAGGAGCGCTTGTGTAATCTCCTCTTCAGATACTGGGCTAAATTGAAAATTGTGGGCAGTGTTGGGAGGGGGTGGGACTGTAGGGATACTCCCAGGATGAGATTCATATTTGGGGTTTGTGCTGCGTTTCGCTAATAAGTTAGTGGCACACCCCACAAAGTAATCATTGAATGCATTTGCAATGTCAGTGGGGTTTGTCAGAGTAATATCCCCCTTAGTGATATTACTTGGTTGTTGATGGTTAGGAGGCTGGAATATATTGTTGATAACCTTCCAGAAGTTAGCTGGGTTTGATGTATTCTGGTGGAGATTGTCAGAGTAATATTGTGCTTTTGCATGCCTTGTTTGCCTTGTGCACATGTTCCGCATGCATCTGTAGTGATTGAGATCCTTGGTAGTGCCAGTTACTTTGTAGCTTTTCCACAAGGCATTCCTGAACTGGTAGAGTGCAATAAGGTCAGGTGTAACCCATGGAAGGTGGGCCCCCCGTACCCTTATTTTGCGTAGTGGAGCATGGGTATCGCAGAGCTTTAAGAACTCGGATTGGAAATAGTCGAGCGCAGAATCGGGGTCGGGAATTAAATCGATTCTGTGCCATGGGCAGTTGGTAAGGTCATCCAGAAACTTTTGTGGGTTAAAGTTTTTAAATGTTCTAGTGAGGAGAACTTTAGGGCTTGAATGTGGCGGTTTAATTTTCCTTACACAGTACACTATTGCATGGTCACTGAAAATGTCAGGAAGGATGCCAGAGGATTGGATTCTGCTGGGGTTTGATGAGAGAATCCAGTCTAGCAAGGAATGGTTATGTGATTTCAGGTTTATCCGTGTGGGTTGGGAAATGAGTTGTGATAGGTTAAGTGACTTGAGTTGTATCTGGATTTTGTGGTTTTTAGGGTCAAGCCAATTGAAGTTGAAATCCCCTAGAACTAGCAGCTCACTCTTCTCATTCAGAGAGGAAATGGAGTCAAGAAATTGGGTGATATCAGTCAAGGATTGTAGAGGGGCTTTAGGGGGGCGGTAGATGCCAGCAAGCAAGATGGGCTTAGAAAAGGGGAGGCAGATTTTGCCAACTAGAGTTTCAAAAGAGGGTGGACTTGGTGGGCAATTTAACAGTGTAAATTGTAAGGTGTCTGCAATATAAAATAACACCCCTCCTCCTCTCTTTGACCTATCTCTCCTAAAAATGGAGTATCCCTGAATGGCGATATTTTCATCAGGGGGTTTTAGGGGATAGCCATGTTTCTGTAAGAACAATGGCTTTGGGTTTATGCATAAGGCACCATGCCCTTAGTTCATCCAGTTTGGGCAGCAGGCTCCGGATGTTTATATGGGCGACAGATAGGCCTTTTTGGAATTTAAAGGTGGAATTCTCAGGGGCATGGGACAGAGCTGAAATGGGAGGACCTGGGTTAGTTTCAATATCACCTGCTAAAGAGAGTAATAGTATGAGTAGAAATTTGGGTAGTTGTTTGCAAGTTGTAAATTTGTGGTGTTTTCCATTAGAGTGAGCAGTGGTTGGTGTGCTGGTTTTTAGAGTTCTCCACCAACATTCAGTAGATAGTGCAAGGCTTTTGAGTAGTCCAGGGTGTATGGTGATGTTGGGTGTGGGCCAGGATGGAGGAGTTTGTAGTGGATAGAGGGAGTAACATCTCCATGAGGCCAGGAGAAAGAAAAAAGTTAAAATACATAGCAGGTTCATGATGCCAGAGGTAGGCAGTGCTGCAAGAAGCTGTTGTGAGCAGAGTGAGTGTAAGCAGACTAAACAGCAGGTATGTGCCTGTTCCTTGTCAAATGTTTAGCTGTATTGCAATGCTAGAGTCAGTTCAGGGTTTCAGTGTATTGTGCAGTCAGTTTTGGGAGAGGCTGCAGTGAATAAATTGTAAAGGGGTGGGGGGTTGAAATAGGCAGGTTAGCAAGCATGGGATCATAGTGTGATCTGAATAGCTTACCGTTTGTTGTCGTGAGTTAAAGAGTTTGCAGAAAGAAGCAGTCCCCAGTCACCTCTAGTCAAACTGTAGTCTAACTGTATTTATCACTTAAAAACCTCACTTTAAATGCCTCACTGTCTAATGCCTAATGCAGTTCCTGAAAAGATGCAGGAAAGGTGTTGGTATTATACAGATAAAACAGTCACATGACCCTCCCCCTCCCCAATCAGTCAGCTTGTTCCATTTGGTCAATTAACAGCACAGAGTTAAGAGGGAAAAAAAAAAAAACCTTTTTACATTGAAACATACTAACTTATATCAATTCTACAAGGCCAGATTCAGTCTTTTACACAGGGTTTCAACATCAGGAACATACTTATATCAATTCTACAAGGCCAGATTCAGTCTTTTACACAGGGTTTCAACATCAGGAACATACCTGTGAAGAGAATGCAATTAGATCCATGTCATATCAGCTGAGGTTATTGGTTATTGGTCTTGCATGAAGAAAGTGAGTATATTAACTATATATACAGTGTTCGACAAATCACCCAAAAATCTACTCGCCCAACCAAAAAATCTACTCGCCACCTAGTCCCGCCCCCAACCCCGCCCCCAACCCCGCCCTAGTCCCGCCCCCAACCCCGCTTTAAAATAAAATATATAAATAAAATACATTTAATAAATTCCTAGCCAGAACAACATTCGTTTTTGACATAAATGAATTTATTGTATTACATTATACTACAATTAGTCCTTGTTACGTGTGTGTGTGTGTGTAAATGTTGGATCTAGAAATAAAAGCCAGGTGTGAATGACTAGTTTCCTGAACCCCTTAACCAGTGTCTGGATGCCCCCACTTCACAATATCTAAAGCAGCAATCCCGCCTGGGATCTTACCTGATCCGCAGTCCCTCAATGTCCAGGTACCTCATTCCCGCAATGTTTTACATTGGAGGGGAGGTGTTCCCTACCTGTCTTCTGGGTTAGGGGGGATTCTGATGTCTTCCGTGTGAAGCTTGAGTCAGATCTGGAAGAAAGCAGTATAGGTTATTGCGGCGTAGTATAGGGCTGTTAAGATATATAGGGTAAATAAGAGATCCAGAGTGTGAGAGAGAGAGACACAGACAGAGACACAGAGAGAGAGACAGAGAGAGACACAGAGAGAGAGACAGACACACAGAGAGAGACACAGAGAGAGAGACAGAGACACAGAGAGAGACAGAGAGAGACAGAGAGAGGGAGGGGAGAGAGGGAGGGGTAGAGAGACACACACACACACACACACACACACAGAGACACACACAGAGAGAGAGACACACACACACACAAAGAGACACACACACACACAAACACGGAGAGAGACACAGAGAGAGAGAGAGAGAGAGAGATAGAGACACACACAGAGAGAGAGACACAGAGAGAGAGAGAGAGAGAGAGAGAGAGAGAAAGAGACACAGAGAGAGAGAGAGAGAGAGAGAGACACAGAGAGAGAGAGAGAGAGAGAGAGAGAGAGAGAGAGAGAGAGAGAGATGAGAGAAAGAGAGAGAGATGAGAGAAAGAGAGAGATATGAGACACACAGAGAAAGAGAGACACAGAGAAAGAGAGACACAGAGAAAGAGAGACACACAGAGAAAGAGACACACAGAGAAAGAGAGACACGCAGAGAAAGAGAGACACAGAGAAAGAGAGACACACAGAGAAAGAGAGACTCAGAGAAAGAGAGACACAGAGAAAGAGAGACACAGAACGAGAGAGACACAGAGAGATAGAGAGAACACACACAGAGAGAATGAGAGAAAGACAGAGAGGGCGGCAGAGAGAGGGTGACAGGGAAAGGGTGACAGGGAGAGGGTGACAGGGAGAGGGTGACAGGGAGAGGGAGAGGGTGAGGGCGACAGGGAGAGGGCGACAGGGAGAGGGTGGGTGCGACAGGGAGTGGGTGACACAGGGAGAGGGCGACAGGGAGAGGGTGACACAGGGAGAGGGCGACAGGGAAAGGGAGAGGGTGACACAGGGAGAGGGTGACACAGGGAGAGGGTGACACACACAAACACTCACAGACACACACAAACACTCACAGACACACACAAACACTCAAACACTCACAGACACATACACTCAGACACATACACTCACAGACACATACACTCACAGACACACACTCACAGACACATACACTCACAGACTCACATACACTCACAGACTCAGACACACTCAGACACACAAACACTCACAAACACTCACACCCACACTCACACTAACAGACACACACACTCACACACACACTCACACAAACACTCACTCACACAAACACAAACACTCACAGACACATACACTCACAGACACATACACTCACAGACACATACACTCACAGACACATACACTCACAGACACATACACTCACAGACACATACACTCACAGACACACACACTCACACACACACAGATACACACACAGATACACACACACACACAGACAGACACTCACAGACACACACAGACACACACACACACACACTCACACACACACACACTCAGACACAAACACACAGACACAAACACACACCCACACTCACAGACACACAAATACACACACAAATACACACACTCACACCCACCCACACTCAGGCACACTCACAGACACCCATACTCACAGACACTCACCCACACACTCACACCCACCCACAGACATTCATTGGAAGGGAGGGGGCCTACCTGTTCCTCCAGGGCCTGCTTGTCCTCCACATGCTGCTCCACATGCCAGGGGATCGGGCAGGAGTTGCGGGAGGATCGGGGGGGCTAGCGGGGGGCCAGCGGGAGGATCGGGGGTCAGTGCGGGGATGGGGGGGCCAGGGGGAGGATCGGGGGGCTAGCGGGAGGATCGGGGGGCCAGCGGGAGGATGGGGGGGCCAGCGGGAGGATCGGGGGTCAGCGTGGGGATGGGGGGGCCAGCACGAGGATCGGGGGGCCAGCGGGAGGATGGGGGGGGGTCAGCGCGAGGATGGGGGGGCTAGCGGGAGGATCGGGGACCAGCGGGGGGACAGCCGGACAGGCGCACGGCCACCAACCTCCCCGATGGGAAACGTGGCAAGCTGCGCGTGCGCCCAGGCTGCAGCCAGGAGGGGGGTCAGGCAGCCATGCTGGGAACAGCCGCACGGGCCACACCAACCTCCCCGATGGGAAATGTGGCCGGGAACATTGCAAACCCCCCCCCCCCCCGTCCAGCGCGTGCGCACGCGCACCCCCCTCCCTCTACCTCCCGCCAGGCTGCTTCCCTTCTTCCCCGCTCCTATTACCCTGCCCGCGCGGGTGCCAAAGGAGCGTGGGACGGAGGGGAAGCGCCTACCTGGTCTTCCAGCCCTGGGCAGCAGCAGCCACGGGGACCCCCCCCCCCCCAGCCTACATCCGGGGACCCCCCTTCCCAGCTTACATCCCACCCCGGGCAGCAAGCTGGCATCGGGTGCAGGGGGAGGGGCTGACCCAGAGCTGCCAGCCGGCCACCTTCCTCCAATCAGGGAGGGAGATTACTTATTTATTTATTTTTTTTAAAAATTGGCGCGAACGGGGGAAATTTGAGCACGAACGGGGGAAATTTAAAAAAAAACACGTGTGCTGCTTGGGCCAATATTTACTCGCCCGGGGGTTAAATCCACACGCCCCGGGCGAGTAAATGTATAGGATTATCGAACACTGTATATATATATATTAACTGTAGTCTAACTGTATTTATCACTTAAAACCCTCACTTTAAATGCCTCACTGTCTAATGCCTAAGCCCAAGTATGCTAGTTGCACCAAAAAATCAGTTTCCACAAAGTGTTTGGCATACTCGTGTTTTTCTTCTTCAAGAAAAATGTAAATTTCTTGCCGTAATTGAAATGTACGGGATAAGAAATTGCCACGTGAGAGCCACCGTGAGTGGCAGTAGTACAACAAAGATGTGTACTCGGCTCCCATATCCTCACACAATTTTTTGAAAAACCTTGCTTTCAATGGCCGAGTTTTTATAAAATTTACCACATTCACCACACGTTCTAAAACCATATTCAGCGGAGGACTCAAATACTTTGATGCGAGTGCTTCTCTGTGAATGATGCAATGGGTCCACATTGAATTCGGAGCTTTCTTTCGAATAAGCGCCTGTAATCCTCCGTAACGACCGGACATTGAACGACCACCATCAGTACAGACACCAACGCACTTTGTCCATTCCAAATTATTTTCAACAATAAACGTATCCAGGATCTCGAACAAGTCTTGAGCTTTTGTACCTGCAGTAATACTTTTACAAAAGAGAAGGTCTTCCACAATGTCATTGCCATCTATGAACCTTACATAGCAAATCAAATGTGCATCCTTATTATTGTAGTGGCCTCATCCAGCTGCAAGCCAAATTCCTTCCCTTATATTTTTTCAATTAACTGATCATTGAGATCCTCCGCCATGTGCTCAATTCTGCGCCTGACAGTATTGTTAGAGAAAGGCACATTTGAAAGCAATTTCCCCACAGATTCGCTGATCATAATGTTCACCATATCTATAGCAGCCGGTAGAATTAGTTGTTCTGCGATAGTATGGGGCTTTTTACACTTCGCAACTCTATATGCAACCATGTATGATGCTAGCAAAGCATTGTTTGGTATTGATATATGGTGAGAAAATGTACCTTGCTGTTGTTTTAATTCTTTTACCTTTCTGGCAAAGAAGTCGCGAGGTTTACCAACCATGTTCGAATGCTTGGTTTCTAAATGGCGTTTTAGCTTACTCGGAAGCATGCACTCTGGCGCCAAAGTCTTCAAACACAGTACACACTGCGGTTTTTCTTCACCGTTGACATTTGTTGATGTAAAGCCAAAATCCAAATAACTGTCGTCATATTTACGATATTTCCGCTTCTTTAAACACCCGCCACTAGTTTGTGGTGCATCGTCTTCATTTTCAGTCCTAGCGTGCTTATTACACTTCAGTAAAAACTTCTCCATTTTTAATCAGTTCCTTCAAAAATAATAAGCCACTAACGAGACCGCGCAGTATAGATTCGCCCCAAGACGGTCTCTACCAGAGAGGACAGAGACAGGATGAGCACACTTACACCAATTGTACATATACCAGTGAAAGCCCATACACATTGGTGTACACAGGATTTCCACCATCACACTGATGGAGTGGGGGGAGATAAATGGTACTAACTATAGTAAATAACTACTCACACGGTCAAGTGTGAGTAACCGCTCACGTCACGTGTTCCGATGATGACAACATAAGCATGCGATATTGTGACGATGGGGTGGATTTGGTCCGGGATTAAAGGGGTTACACCCCAATTGGCCACCCCCTGACCTCACCAGGGAGACAAGGGGTTAACTGGGCTGAGGTCCAGAAATGTGATTTAACCCTTGTTATAACATGAAAATGTGTATTCCCCTATTCCCAGGTTTTATTGTTATATCAGTGTCTGCATCACACACACACTAGGATCCATCCGGGAGTACAAGGGTTAATAGTCCTTTAATGATTATAGCCCTTTGTGTAATTTTCCCGCCTTTTCAGGCACCATTTTGCAGGGTTCCATAGGCCGCCATTAGGGCTCAATGCATTCTAATGGCGAATCTTGCTGTTTTGGCCCTGTTTCCTGTGAAGACCAGCAGATGGCGTCCGAGAGGAGGAGCGGCGGTTTCCCATTGTAAGTCAATGGGCTCATTGACTTCAATGGAGATCCCTCGAAGGCGCTTTCCAGGAACGAGTTGGCTGCCGTCCAAACCGCAAAACCGCAAAGCGGATACTTTTTCTAAAAGAGAGCTTTGATCACTGATTAGTCAAGCTCAACGACAAGTGGCGTGGGAATAAACAGTTCTAGAGCACCTAGAAATAAAATTCTTTTTGCCCCTAGTTCCTAGGCCTCCCCCCACTCGACCACCACCGAGTCCCCGAAGCCTGGACCCCCGATAAGGGTCGACCCGAGAAGAGCGGGTCGCGCCATGGGTTCCAATGGCGGCGGCAGAAACAGCTCAGGAAAACGGCTAAGTGTCAAAAGCTGAAATTTGGTAATCCATAGCTCCGGTTCCGGAGGGTCCAGAGGATCAGGGTTTGGGGTATATGTAGTCACTGCTCCGGCATCGCTGCAGAACCATCCTTGACCCTCTTGGACCAACCCGACGGAGTATGGACCCCCTTGAAAGTGCGGGACTTTTCCTATAGACTCCAATGGCGGCCAATCTCCATAGACCGGCTATGGCGGAAAACCCCCATTGACTTCAACGGCGGCGCAGCCCCGTTGAAAGTCTATGGTGGAGGATTCCCATAGCCGCCAACGGCGGCGGTTTGCCATTGAAAGTCTATGGCGGTGGAGCCCGTTGTTTACAATGGGTATTTAGTGAAAAATCGTGATTTAATTTACAGCAGAGTTTTGTATTAAAATAGGAAACGGTTTAAGGTGTATTTGTGTAAATCCGGTTCCGAAGGTCGTAGCAAGTCTCAAATTGGACCATAGGGTGTCCCAGTTCCGGCATTGAGAACTGGGAAGTTTAGACCCGCTGGACCCAACGGAACCGGATATTTTAATATGTTTGTGTTTTATCTTTAATGCTGTGTCCCAAAGCAGGGATAAAACCCAGAGGAAATTCCTTTGCATACCAGAGTAGCATATGGCCAGAGAGGCGACCCAATGTTTAGGACTTAAGTATTGTTCAAAAAATGTTGTCACCCTCACTGTTTACCTGAGGGCGGAAACGGCTCACACCAGAGCAGTCTTTAAGTGTCCCAGTTAACACCTTACAACAAAGCGTATCCTGCCAGGAATTCCATTTAGTAGACTGGCTGGCATCCCCGATGCAAATGTGGGGCTACAGAAATGAGACCCCAGAGTTCTAATGCGCATGTGCCAGCTAGCAGGGGGGCATGGATCAAAATGTGTTCCCATGTTAGTGAGTGGCTAGAGGTAATTGAAAACCAATCACCTGTACTTAATGTTAAGGATAGGGTTACAAAAGGTATATAATCTGTGGTCAACCCTTTATCCTGTGTCTTTTTATACCACCTTGATTGCTGAGAGAAACGCTATGCAATGTCTTGATGCCAGAGGTCTTTCATGTCTTTGGTGTCTTGATGACTATGAAGATTGCTGTATGAACTGCCAGTCCAGATATGACTGTTTCATCATTTACATTTTAAGTAAGTGTCCATATTTTGCCTGTTATTTATATATTTGTTGTGTTCACCTTTATCAAGGAATAAATTATATTTTATCATATCTAAGTCTCGTCCCAGTTCAGACCCAGTTTTTATATATATATATATATATATATTTGGTGTAAATTACAGCCTGTCATAAAGCTATCGTCACAGATATGAATACACAAAAAACACAGCGCACAACGCTCATAATGCACTATGAACGTTGTGTTTTTTGTGTATTCTGTCTAAACTTCTGGGGGCTGTCCTGAGCATCCCTGGTATCACAGCTGCAGATGCTCCAATTACCCAGTGTCCAAAAGGTCACATATCTTATACTATATTAGTGAAAGCACTGTATGCCTGCCTGCCTGCCTGCCTGCCTGGATGTCCGGTGTCCCTAGGGGAAATCTGATTGGTCCCTTGGCCCGCCCCCGCACACCTCTCATTGGCCTGAGGCGGAGTGACGGGCCAAAGGACACACAGGGACACAAACACACACACACACACACAGGGACACACACAGGGACACACACAGGGACACACACACACACACACACAGGGACACACACACACACACACAGGGACACACACACAGGGACACACACACAGGAACACACACACACAGGGACACACACACACAGGGACACACACACACACGGGGGGGTGTACATTAGCAGCATGTATAACCCGGGGGGTGGGGCTCACATGCCCGCCGGTCCCGGAGCCTCCGCCTCTTCCTCCCCGAACATCAGCCTCCACACCCGCGCGCACCTCCTCCTCTCCCCGTGTTTCCCGCGCTTTCACACCCCCCCCCCCGGCGCCGCTACAGTCAGCGGAGGAGCGAGCGCCCGGGACACAGCGGGGGAGCGAGTGCCAGGGACACAGCGGGGGAGCGGCCACAACAAGCTGCCTCCCGCCTCAGATCCACGTGGGAGCTACCGGACGGCTGAGGGAGCGGCCGGACGGCTGAGGGAGTGGCCGGACGGGTGAGTGAGCGGCCTTCACCCCCCCTTCACCCCCCTCCACCTCCCCTTCAACCCCCTCCACCTCCCCTTCCCCTCCACCCCCCTTCACCTCCCCTCCACCCCCCTTCACCTCTCCTCCACCCCCCCCACCTCCCCTTCCCCTCCACCCCCCTTCACCTCCCCTCCACCCCCCTTCACCTCTCCTCCACCCCCCCCCTTCACCTCTCCTCCACCCCCCCCCCTTCACCTCCCCTCCACCCCCCCTTCACCTCCCCTCCACCCCCCCTTCACCTCCCCTCCACCCCCCCCTTCACCTCCCCTCCACCCCCCACCCCCTTCACCTCCCCTCCAACCCCCCCTTCACCTCCCCTCCACCCCCCCTTCACCTCCCCTCCACCCCCTTCACCTCCCCTCCACCCCCCCTTCACCTCTCCTCCACCCCCCCCTTCACCTCTCCTCCACCCCCCCCTTCACCTCCCCTCCACCCCCCACACCTCCCCTCCACCTCCCCCCCTTCGCACCTCCTACCCCCCCTTCCCACCACCTCCCCCCCTTCCCACCACTTCCCCCCTCCTCCCCACCACCTCCCCCCTCTTCCCCCCTCCTCCCCACCCCCTCCTCCCCCCTTCCCACCCCCTCCCCCCTTCCCACCCCCTCCCCCCTTCCCACCCTTCCCACCCCCTCCCCCCTTCCCGCCCCCTCCTCCCCCCTTCCCACCACCTCCCCCCCTTCCCCCTCCTCCCCACCACCTCCCCCCCTTCCCCCCTCCTCCCCACCACCTCCCCCCCTTCCCCCCTCCTCCCCCCCCTTCCCCCTTCCTCCCCCCCCTTCCCCCCACCTCCCCCCCTTCCCCCCTCCTCCCCCCCCTTCCCCCCACCTCCCCCCCTTCCCCCCTCCTCCCCCCCCTTCCCCCCACCTCCCCCCCCTTCCCCCCACCTCCCCCCCTTCTCCCCACCACCTCCCCCCCACCTCCCCCCCCTTCCCCCCACCTCCCCCCCCTTCCCCCTTCCTCCCCCCCCTTCCCCCCACCTCCCCCCCTTCCCCCCTCCTCCCCCCCCTTCCCCCCACCTCCCCCCCTTCCCCCCTCCTCCCCCCCCTTCCCCCCACCTCCCCCCCCTTCCCCCCACCTCCCCCCCTTCTCCCCACCACCTCCCCCCCACCTCCCCCCCCTTCCCCCCACCTCCCCCCCTTCTCCCCACCACCTCCCCCCCTTCCCCCCCCTTCCCCCCCACCACCTCCCCCCCTCCTCCCCCCCTTCCCCCCCACCACCTCCCCCCCTTCCCCCCTCCTCCCCCTCCCCCCCTCCCCCCCTCCTCCCCACCACCTCCCCCCCTTCCCACCACCTCCCCCCCCTCCTCCCCACCACCTCCCCCCCCTCCTCCCCTCCACCTCCCCCCTCCCCACCACCTCCCCCACCACCTCCCCCCCCTTTCCCACCACCTCCCCCCCTTCCCACCACCTCCCCCCCTTCCCCCCTCCTCCCCACCACCTCCCCCCCTTCCCCCCTCCTCCCCACCACCTCCCCCCCTTCCCCCCTCCTCCCCACCACCTCCCCCCCCCTTCCCCCTTCCTCCCCACCACCTCCCCCCCCTCCCCACCACCCCCTTCCCACCACCTCCCCCTTCCCACCACCTCCACCCCCCCTTCCCACCACCTCCCCCTCCCTCCCCTTCCCCCCCTCCCCCTCCCCCCCCCTTCCCCCTTCCTCCCCACCACCTCCCCCCCCTCCCCACCACCCCCTTCCCACCACCTCCCCCTTCCCACCACCTCCACCCCCCCTTCCCACCACCTCCCCCTCCCTCCCCTTCCCCCCCTCCCCCTCCCCCTCCCTTCCTCCCCTCCCCCTCCATTCCTCCCCTCCCCCTCCATTCCTCCCCTCCCCCTCCCTTCCTCCCCCTCCCCCCCACCACCTTCCCCCCCCCCTCCCCCTCCCCCCCACCACCTTCCCCCCCCCCTCCACCACCTTCCCCCCTCCTCACCACCTTCCCCCCTCCTCACCACCTTCCCCCCTCCTCACCTCCTCCCCCCCCCCTTCCCACCTCCTCCCCCCCCCCTTCCCACCTCCTCCCCCCCCCCTTCCCACCTCATTGGTCCCTTGGCCCGCCCCCGCACACCTCTCATTGGCCTGAGGCGGAGTGACGGGCCAAAGGACACACAGGGACACAAACACACACACAGGGACACACACACACACACGTAGACACACACACACACACGTAGACACACACACACACGTAGACACACACACACGTAGACACACACACACACACACACACACACAAACACACACACACACACAGACACACATAGACACACACACACACACACACATAGACACACACACACACACGTATACACACACGTACACAAACACACACGTATACACACACACACACACGTATACACAAACACACACACACGTAGACACACACACACACGTAGACACACACACACACGTAGACACACACACACACACACGTACACACACACACACACACACGTTAACACACACACACACACACGTACACACACGTACACACACACATGTATACGTAGACACACACACACACACATGTACACGTGCACACACACACATGTACACGTAGACACGTACACACACACACACACATGTACACGCACACATGGAGACATACACTCACACACGTATACACACACAGGTATACATACACATAATGTATACACACACACGTGTATACACACACACGTGTATACACACAAATGTGTATACACACACGCGTGTATACACACACGCGTGTATACACACACGCGTGTATACACACACGCGTGTATACACACACGCGTGTATACACACACGCGTGTATACACACACGCGTGTGTACACACACGCGCGTGTACACACACACGCGTGTACACACACACGCGTGTATACACACACACGTGTATACACACACGTGTATACACACACAAACATGTTGTATACACACAATATATACATACACACAATGTATACATACACACACATTTATACATACACACACATGTATACACACACACGTGTATACACACACATGTGTATACACACGTGTATACACACACAAACATGTTGTATACACACAATATATACATACACACAATGTATACATACACACATGTATACATACACACACACATGTATACACACACATGTACACATACACACACACACACATGTATATACACACACACACACACATACAATGTATACACACAAACATGTATACACACACACACTATCCCCAGCACCACCACATCAGCACACCGGTATCCCATGCCCCCCCAGCACACTGGCATTCTCGGCTCCCCGCCATTCTCAGCCCCCATCAGCACCCACACTTCGCCACCTTTGCACCTCCCCCATCGGCACACCCACATCCGCACCCCCACATCAGCACCAAACCCTCCCAAATCAGCACACCGATACAATCACCATCAGTACAGCCACAGCAGCACTACCACCGCACATGGGCCGTGTGGACCACTCCCCACCCAAATGCCACACCCACACCACAAACATCCCGGGCAACGCCGGGGCTCTCAGCTAGTTGATTATATTACTGAATATCACTTCACGTTGTGTATTGATTGTAGTTGCGCACTTTATTTCCACTTCTTCACATGCGATATGAATACCTCCATACCTTTACATCTACATATTTATTTTGTACTACTGTGTGTTTTTTGCTACTTCTGTAAAATGTACTGGTGGTAGGAAACGGGGGGGGGGAACCCCCATACAAAGCCAGCTCCCAAGCAGGACAATAAGGGCAGTTCTCCACCCTCCTGGTTGGATGTGTAGCTGACATCCCCCGTGTGGCATGGCGAGCCCCTCACTACAGGGACTGCAGACAGGCCAGCTCAGGCCCTCTGGTAACTCCGGTCCATTTGTGCTCCCCTTAATTAATATTCCCTTTGTGCTTCCATTAATTAATATCCCCTTTGGGCTCCCCTTAATTAATATTCCCCTTTGTGCTCCCCTCTATTAATATCCCCTTTGTGTGAGCCGAGCGCTGGGACACAGCCCGCGCCCTATGTATACACAGGCAGACAAGTGGCAGGTGGTAGAACTTCTCTTGCTGTCGCTGCCCGCAGCCGGTGAGAGGGCGAGAGATGGCTCCAAAACCTTACATGGAACACGCATGGATACACACACACACACACTATATATATATATGTGTGTGTGTGTGTGTGTGTGTGTGTGTGTGTGTGTGTGTGTATATATATGCAAATATAACTGTATGCTCATCTGCATGTCTTAGGCAGGTCTGCAACCCCGCCTTTCCCCATTATCACCCAGCATACAGCACTTCCACTGCAGCAAGGGATTCTGGGAAATGACATGCAAATGAGCACACAGTGTCACTTTTTGCCTCAATAACCATTTTTAACATGGTTCCCTATAGGCTTAAGCTTGCTGCATGGTCACAGCTTTGAGCACAGCCAGGGTTAAGGTGCATACCCAGAAAACCACCCACAGACAGTATGCACCTTAACCCTGGCTGTGCTCAAAGCTGTGACCATGCAGCAAGCTTAAGCCTTGTTAGAGCAGTTAGAGGCTGATTCTGATGTGTAGTTAGATCCCTGAAAGGGATAGGATTTTGTTTATATAATTTGGGTTCTTGTTACTTGAAATAACAGTGTGGGAAATACTATGACACTGATATAAGTGAACCGCTGAATGAAAATGTCTGAGTGCCTCTAACCTACACATGTTAAAGCTGCAGTACCTTACTTGGATGAAAATAAAGCAGGCAGAAGCCTGAGTTAAGCAACGTAATACTTTGCATGTTCCTGTTTGTTGTATAATTAACCCTAGAAGACTGTGTCGGGAAGAACCCAGACAGACGTCAGCGCTTCAAAAGAGGGACGTTTGTCACATATGGTGGAGAATGCGGGTCGACACTAAAAAGTCTGTGGGTTTGCAAATAAATGCGGGGGTTTAAAATGGCCGCCCAGCTGAAGTAAAATACAGATGCTATGAGTGAAGTCTGTGTATATCCAGTTGTGCTGCTAGCATACACAGAAAATGTGCGAAGTGTGGATGCAATAGCACCCTGAACCCAAACAGAAAACCAAAATGTTTTTCTGAAGAAAGTGAAAATTGCATCTAGCAAGTGCTGTTTGTAAAGCTTATGCCTTTTGCTGAAGTGAGTGAATTTGCAGCTAGCAAGTGCTGTATGTAAGTTGCTGAAGTGAGTGAAATTGCAACTGGCAAATTGTCCCTGCTGTCTTTCTAAAATGGGCGACGTGAAATGTTTGTTTTGTAATGTACATAATCATGAAAAACAGTGTCCCTTCAGGCCATACGATGATGATGACGACGACGACGACTCGTATAAGCCAGCATACCAAACGTCAAGGTATAACCAATAATGCAGGTCCTGCACTACACTGTGAACCCTTCCTTGTGGACCTATTACGGTTCTTTCCCCCCATACAGCGGTAACGGGAAGGGTTCACAGTGTAGTGTAGGACCTGCATTATTGGTTATAGCTTGACGTTTGGTATGCAGGCTTATAACGCTTTGGCCAAAGGGTTTAACTAAATAACCAAGTAATTATTATTGAAGTATTTGAACTTTGTACTTATTACCATATATGCTTTGTCAATTTGATGTAGCATTGGGCACCCCTGTCTTTTGTTGTATACATTTTGTATATAGGTGATTTATCCTGTGAACATCACACACATCCCTATAGAGATGATATCTATTAAGGGTATACTTACAGGAATCCATAAACATCCCATTTGGAGTACCATTACTCCCCCCCCCCCCCCCCCCCACGGGGGATTGGAATCATTTTTCACTGTACATAGTTCACAATTGTTGTTATATTGATTGATGTGCTTAAAATGTTATTATTTTCTTTTATGGTCCTATGCGGATCTTTGTGGATGTTTTCCAGTCCGTTACCGGCCCTTACGGTCGACTCTGACTGTTTTGTGGATGAGATACTGATATTTCACGGACCCGTACGGTCCCTTACTATATCCCACAGCGAGTGCATCTTGTAGGACTTTTTGACCCTTTTGGGTTCATACCTGTGCATATATTATTGATATTTTCCTACATGCACCGTTTATTCTACTAAACCATTTATCAGTATTAGGCTGAGCGGTTAGGTCACTTTTAGGGTTTGGTTTAAACCAGGGGCGGCCAACTCCAGTTCTCAAGGGCCACCAACAGGTCAGGTTTTCAGGATACCCCTGCTTCAGCACAGGTGGCTCAATCAGCGGCTCAGTTGAAGACTGCGCCAACTGTGCTGAAGCAGGGATATTCTGAAAACCTGACCTGTTGGTGGCCCTTGGGGACGAGTCAAAGCCCGAGCCACCTGTGCTGAAGCAGGTATATTCTGAAAACCTAACCTGTTGGTGGCCCTTGAAGACTGGAGTTGGCCACCCCTGGTTTAAAGGGCGGGTCCGACAGTTGGTGTCTAACCTTGGGATAGGTTTCTAACGCTGCACTTCTTGGCGAGATGGGGTTAGATTTGGGGGTCACCCGTCAGATGTCCCCGGTCTCCCTATGCCTGTATCTCCGTGTCACCGGGCCAGGAAAGTGGAGGGACACACCTCATTTGGGTTTAGCCCACCGTCTCTGCAATTGCATCTCTCCTCTATCTGTCGGGCCAGACGGATGCCTCCAATTTGGGGCTGTCCTTTTACAATAGCTTTGCATGCCCTCCTCTCCGAGGCCGCGTCCAGGGTGATGCTGAGCGGGCTCGCGCTGGCAGCGATGAAACACATTGCTGCAATCTGTGTGGCCAGCGCGAGCGAGCGCCTGCACGGCGCTTAGCTGCTTGCAGAGGCAAGCACATCTGAATATGCCGCTCGCTGGCGTGTCACATGATTAGTTCGCCCAATGAGGCCCCCCCCCCCAACTAGCTGGCCATAAATCGCCCGGCTCAGCAGAGCACGACATCACTGGGCTCGCTCCCTGACTGGCTGCAGCCTTAAAAGGGACAATCCCTCCTGGAACAAAGTACATTCACTCCAGTGACATGTTTAAGGAAGACCTTCATTTACCTAAATCTGACACCTAGAAGTATATCGACAAATGCACTCGCCCCCCTCTGCTGGGGCGAGTACATTTTACCCGCTGGCAAGAAGTACCGGCGGCGGGGTGCAGCATCTCCCGGCATTCTCCTGTGTCTCCCCCTTCAACTCTCGGCATTCTCCTGCAGCTACCATGAACATGGCCGTGCAGCGTCAAATGACGCTGCTTTGCCATGACAACGGGACACTACGTGATGTCACGCGTAACGTCGAGACGTCATGTAGTGTCCCGTTGTCATGGCCATTTCACGGGAGTTGAAGGAGAATGCCGGGAGTTGAAGGGGGAGACACAGGAGAATGCCGGAGACACTGCACCCCGCTGCCGGCAACTCTTGCCAGCGGGTATGAGGGGGGGAGGGGGGTTTGAAGGGGGGGGGGGCAGAGTGTCTTTTTTTTGGGTGAGCGGCTCTTTTTATAATTTCTTGAGCCATGTATGTATGTTTATATAGAGCCATTAATGTACATAGCGCGTCACAGCAGTAATACATGCGACAATCATATAAAGAATACAAATAACAGATCACGGGAATAAGCGCTTCAGACATAAAAGTAACATTTAGGAAAAGGAGTCACTGCCCCGAAGCGCTTACAATCTAATTGGTATGAGGAACATACAGATACAGTAGGAGGGCGTTCTGGTAAGTGCGTCTGCATGGGGCAAAGCTTTATCTATCAGGTGTATAGTGTTAGCCACAGTGCTACTCATATGCTTTGGTAAGCAGGTGTGTTTTAAGGTGGGTCTTTAAGGTGGATAGAGAGGGTGCTAGTTGGGTATTTATGGGCAGGGCATTCCAGAGGTGTGGGGCAGTCAGAGAGAGAGGCTTAAGGCGGGAGAGGGCTTTAGATACAAAGGGGGTAGAGAGAAGACATCCTTGAGTGGAACGCAAGAGTCGGGATGGTGCATAGCGAGAAATTAGGGCTGAGATGTAAGGAGGGGCAGAAGAGTGTAAAGCTTTAAAAGTGAGGAGAATTGAATGTGTGATACTGGATTTGATAGGAAGCCAGGAGAGGGATTTCAGCAGGTGAGGCGCTGAGACAGATTTAGGAAATAGTAGAGTGATTCTGGCAGCAGAGTTTAGGATATATTGTAGAGTAGACAGGTAAGAGGCAAGAAGGCCGGACAGCAGGTTACAGTAATTGAGAGGGGAGAGAATGAGGGCCTGTTTCAGAGTTTTAGCAGTCGAGCAAAAGAGGAACGGGCGTATCTTTGTGATATTGCGGAGGAAAAAAACGACAGGTTTTATATACACGTTTTGAATGTGAGAGGAGAAAGTGAGAGTAGTCGAGCGTGACCCCTAGGCAGCGTGCTTGCGCTACTGGGTGTATGACTGAACGTCCAACAGTAATGTGGAAGGAGGTAGTGGGCCAGGTTTGGGAGGAAGTATAAGGAGCTCTGTTTTTGCCATGTTGAGTTTAAGTCGGCGGAGGCCATCCAGGATGATATTTCAGAGAGGCATTCAGAAACTTTGGTCTGGGGGTGGGGGGTGCGGGGGATGGGTGCGTCCCTGCTTTGTACGCCCCCTTCTCCCTCCCAACTTATTTGTGTTCACACCGCTGTCTTTCCCTGCCCATTAGGGTCCCTTCGGCACCCCCTTCCCCCCCACTGCCTTCCATCTCCACCTAGCCCATCTCCTGCTCCTTTCTCTTTCCTCTATCTTTTAAGTTTCTACCAGGGAATGCAGAAAAACTGAAAGTTGCAGCGTTCAGGGAGGGCAGATAGTTAAAAAAAAGTTGGTTAAATCTAAATACCTACAACATGTTAGACAAGATAACATTGAAATTTGAGAGGGTGTTGGTATGTTATTTTCTGAATCTGAAAATTGCTGTAACAATATGGCAAAGTGCACTGTATGGTGACAAATGTATATTCCTGTAAAACAATAAAAAAGATTGAAACAAACTTTGGTCTGTACAGGCCAGGGGTCGAAAAGTACATCTGTGTGTCATCAGCATAGAGGTGATATTGGAACCCAAGAGATTTGATTAGGTCACCTAGAGAGAGTGTGTACAGAGAAAAGAGGAGAGGTCCCAGGACAGAGCCCTGGGGTACCCCCACAGAGATCGATGGAGGAGGTGGTGTTAGCAGAAGAGACACTGAAAGTACGATGGGAGAAGAGGAGATCCAGGATAGAGCTTTGTTACAAATACCAAGAGTATGGAGAAGGAGAAGAGGGTGGTCCACAGTATCAAATGGTGTAGAGCAAGCATGTCAAACTCGCGGGCTGCATGCGGCCCACAACGAATATCTGTGCGGCCCAGCCAATGTGTCCCGGTTACGGCGGCGGTGAGGATGCAGCAGCTGGTAAGTATTCTCTGTGTGAGTGAATTGGATGAAGGGCCGCATGGGTTTGAATGAAGGAGGCGGGGCTTAGAATGCCGGCCGGGATGCAGGGGTTTGGTCGCAGGCAGGTCAGAGGAAGCCGGGGGCGGGGCTTCCGCTTTGTGCAGAGCACACGGTGAGTCCGTCTCTGCCTTCCCGCTCCTGGCTCCTCTGCCTGCTGCGCGGTGTCCCCCACTGGACGGGCAGCCGCAGGGACCTGGGGCAGAGGGGGGGGGTTGCCCCTTGGCGCTGCTGCCTTTGCCCCCCCCCCCCCGGCGCTCCCTTTGCCCCCCCCTGGCGCTCCCTTTGCCCCCGGTCACCTTAGTGCGGGAAATGGGCGGGCAGTGGTGGTGCGCGATTGCTGGCGAGCGGTGGGTGCAGTGGGATCGCAGTCCTTTCCTCTGTCCCTCGCCCTCCAGTCACTCACTGTACTTTGTGTGTGTGGGGGGGGAGAGTGTGTGGGGGGGAGAGTGTGTGGGGGGGGAGAGAGTGTGGGGGGGAGAGAGTGTGGGGGGGGAGAGAGTGTGTGGGGGGGAGTGGGGGGGGAGAGAGTGTGTGGGGGGGAGTGGGGGAGGGGAGTGTGTGTGTGGGGGGGGGAGTGTGTGTGTGTGGGGGGGGGAGTGTGTGTGTGGGAGGGGGGAGTGTATGTGTGGGGGGGAGGGAGAGTGTATGTGTGGGGGGGAGGGAGAGTGTATGTGTGGGGGGGAGGGAGAGTGTGTGTGTGTGGGGGGGGAGTGTGTGTGGGGGAGGAGCGTGTGGGGGAGGAGCATGTGTGGGGGAGGAGCGTGTGTGTGTTGGGGGGGAGCGTGTGTGTGTTGGGGGGGAGCGTGTGTGTGTTGGGGGGGAGCGTGTGAGTGTTGGGGGGGAGAGTGTGTGGGGGAGAGTGTGTGGGGGGGGTGAGTGTGTGGGGGGGGAGAGTGTGTGGGGGGGGTGAGTGTGTGGGGGGAGAGTGTGTGGGGGGAGAGTGTGTGGGGGGGGAGAGTGTGTGTGGGGGAGAGTGTGTGGGGGGGAGGGAGAGTGTGTGGGGGGGGAGGGAGAGTGTGTGTGGGTGGGGAGTGTGTGTGGGGGGAGGGAGAGTGTGTGCGGGGGAGGGAGAGTGTGTGAGGGGGGGGAGTGTGTGTGGGGCGGGGAGAGTGTGTGGGGGGGGTGAGTGTGTGGGGGGAGAGTGTGTGGGGGGGAGAGTGTGTGGGGGGGGAGGGAGAGTGTGTGGGGGGGGGAGGGAGAGTGTGTGGGGGGGGGAGGGAGAGTGTGTGTGGGTGGGGAGTGTGTGTGGGGGGAGCGAGAGTGTGTGCGGGGGAGGGAGAGTGTGTGGGGGGGAGGGAGAGTGTGTGTGGGGGAGGGAGAGTGTGTGTGGGGGTGTGTGTGTGTGGGGGGAGAGGTGTATGGGGGGGAGTGTGTGAGGGGGGGGGAGTGTGTGAGGGGGGGGAGTGTGTGTGGGGCGGGGAGAGGGTGTGGGGGGGGAGTGTGTGTGGGGGGGAGTGTGTGTGGGGGGGGGAGTGTGTGTGGGGGGGAGAGTGTGAGGAGGGGGGAGAGTGTGTGTGTGGGGTGGGGAGAGTGTGTGGGGGGGAGTGTGTGGGGGGGGGGGTGTGTGGGGGGGGGAGTGTGTGGGGGGGGGAGTGTGTGTGTGGGGGGAGAGTGTGTGGGGGGGAGAGCGTGTGTGGGGGGAGAGTGTGTGTGTGTGGGGGGGGGAGTGTGTGTGGGGGGGGGAGTGTGTGTGTGGGGGGGGAGTGTGTGTGTGGGGGGAGTGTGTGTGTGAGGGGGGGAGTGTGTGTGTGAGGGGGGGAGTGTGTGTGTGAGGGGGGGAGTGTGTGTGTGAGGGGGGGAGTGTGTGTGTGAGGGGGGAGTGTGTGTGTGAGGGGGGGTGTGTGTGTGGGGGGGGGGAGTGTGTGTGTGGGGGGGGGTGTGTGTGTGTGGGGGGGAGTGTGTGTGGGGGGGAGTGTGTGTGGGGGGAGTGTGTGTGGGGGGAGTGTGTGTGGGGGGGGGAGTGTGTGTGTGTGTGGGGGGGAGTGTGTGTGGGGGGGAGGGAGAGTGTGTGGGGGGGAGGGAGTGTGTGAGGGGGGGAGTGTGTGAGGGGGGGGAGTGTGTGAGGGGGGGAGTGTGTGAGGGGGGGGAGTGAGTGAGGGGGGGAGTGAGTGAGGGGGGGAGTGAGTGTGGGGGGGAGAGTGTGTGGGGGGGAGTGTGTGTGGGGGGGAGTGTGTGTGGGGGGGAGAGTGTGTGTGTGGGGGAGAGTGTGTGGGGGGGGAGAGTGTGTGGGGGGGGGAGTGTGTGGGGGGGGTGTGTGTGTGGGGGGGAGAGTGTGTGGGGGGGGTGAGTGTGTGGGGGGAGAGTGTGTGGGGGGAGAGTGTGTGGGGGGGGGGTGTGTGTGGGGGAGTGTGTGTGGGGGGGAGGGAGTGTGTGTGGGGGGGGGGGGAGGGGAGTGTGTGTGGGTGGGGGAGTGTGGGGGGGGGGGGAGAGTGTGTGCGGGGGAGGGAGAGTGTGTGAGGGGGGGGGAGTGTGTGTGGGGGGGGAGGTGTGTGGGGGGGGGAGAGTGTGTGTGGGGGAGAGTGTGTGGGGGGGGGGGGAGAGTGTGTGGGGGGGGAGGGAGTGTGTGTGAGGGGGGGGAGTGTGTGTGGGGCGGGGAGAGGGTGTGGGGGGGAGTGTGTGTGGGGGGGAGTGTGTGTGGGGGGGGGAGTGTGAGGAGGGGGGAGGTGTGTGTGTGGGGTGGGGAGGTGTGTGGGGGGGAGTGTGTGGGGGGGAGTGTGGGGGGGGGGGTGTGTGGGGGGGGAGAGTGTGTGGGGGGGGAGGTGTGTGGGGGGGGAGAGTGTGTGTGGGGGGGAGAGTGTGTGTGGGGGGGGAGAGTGTGTGTGGGGGGGGGGTGTGTGTGTGGGGGGGGGGGGTGTGGGGGGGGGGAGTGTGTGGGGGGGGGAGTGTGTGTGGGGGGGGGGAGTGTGTGTGTGGGGGAGTGTGTGTGGGGGGAGTGTGTGTGGGGGGGGGGGTGTGTGTGTGTGTGGGGGGGGTGTGTGTGGGGGGGGGGTGTGTGTGTGTGGGGGGGGGGGGTGTGTGGGGGGGGGGGAGTGTGTGGGGGGGGGGTGTGTGAGGGGGGGGAGTGAGTGAGGGGGGGTGTGGTGGGGGGGGGGTGTGAGTGATGGGGGGGAGTGGTGTGGGGGGGGAGGTGTGGGGGGGGAGTGTGTGTGTGGGGGGAGTGTGTGGGGGGGGGGTGTGTGGGGGGGGGGAGTGTGTGGGGGGGGAGGTGTGTGGGGGGGTGGTGTGTGGGGGGGGGTGTGTGTGGGGGGGGGTGGTGTGTGGGGGGGAGTGTGTGGGGGGAGTGTGTGGGGGGGGTGGGAGTGTGTGGGGGGGGGGGAGGGAGAGTGTGTGTGGGTGGGGAGTGTGTGGGGGGGAGGGAGAGTGTGTGGGGGAGGGTGGTGTGTGGGGGGGGGGGTGTGTGTGGGGGGGGGAGGTGTGTGTGGGGGTGTGTGTGTGTGTGGGGGAGAGTGTTGGGGGGGGTGTGTGAGGGGGGGGAGTGTGTGAGGGGGGGGGAGTGTGTGTGGGGGGGGAGAGTGTGTGGGGGGGTGAGTGTGTGGGGGGCGAGTGTGTGGGGGGGAGAGTGTGTGTGGGGGAGAGTGTGTGGGGGGGGAGGGAGAGTGTGTGGGGGGGGGAGGGAGAGTGTGTGTGGGAGGGGAGTGTGTGTGGGGGAGGGAGAGTGTGTGCGGGGGAGGGAGAGTGTGTGGGGGGGAGGGAGAGTGTGTGTGGGGAGGGAGAGTGTGTGTGGGGGTGTGTGTGTGTGGGGGGGAGAGTGTATGGGGGGGGAGTGTGTGAGGGGGGGGGGAGTGTGTGAGGGGGGGGAGTGTGTGTGGGGGGGGGAGTGTGAGGAGGGGGGAGAGTGTGTGTGGGGGGTGGGGGTGTGTGTGGGGGGGAGTGTGTGGGGGGGGGGGGGTGTGTGGGGGGGGGGGAGAGTGTGTGGGGGGGGAGAGTGTGGGGGGGGGAGTGTGTGTGGGGGGGGGAGTGGGTGTGGGGGGGAGAGTGTGTGTGGGGGGGGAGTGTGTGTGTGGGGGGAGAGTGTGTGGGGGGGGGAGAGTGTGTGTGTGGGGGGAGAGTGTGTGTGGGGGGGGAGAGTGTGTGTGGGGGAGTGTGTGTGGGGGGAGTGTGTGGGGGGGGGGGTGGGGGGGGTGTGTGGGGGGGGGGTGGGGGGGGGGTGTGTGTGGGGGGGGTGTGTGGGGGGGTGTGGGGGGGGGGGTGTGTGGGGGGGGGTGGGTGTGTGGGGGGGGGGTGTGTGTGTGGGGGGGGGGTGTGGTGTGTGGGTGGGGTGTGTGTGTGGGGGGGAGTGTGTGTGTGGGGGGGGAGTGTGTGTGTGTTGGGGGGGAGTGTGTGTGTGTTGGGGGGGAGTGTGTGTGTGGTGGGGGGGAGAGAGTGTGTGCGTGTGGGGGGAGAGTGTGTGCGTGTAGGGGGAGAGTGTGTGCGTGTGGGGGGAGAGTGTGTGTATGTGGGGGGGGGAGAGTGTGTGGGGGGAGGGAGAGTGTGTGGGGGAGGGAGAGTGTGTGGGGGGAGGGAGAGTGTGTGGGGGGGAGTGTGTGTGAGGGGGGAGTGTGTGAGGGGGGGGAGTGTGTGAGGGGCGGGGAGAGGGTGTGGGGGGGAGTGTGTGTGGGGGGAGAGTGTGTGTGGGGGGAGAGTGTGTGTGGGGGGAGAGTGTGTGTGGGGGGAGAGTGTGTGTGGGGGGAGAGTGTGTGTGTGAGGGGGGGAGTGTGTGTGTGAGGGGGGAGTGTGTGTGTGAGGGGGGGGGGGGTGTGGGGGGGGGGTGTGTGTGGGGGGGAGTGTGTGTGGGGGGAGTGTGTGTGGGGGGGGAGTGTGTGTGTGTGTGGGGGGAGTGTATGTGTGTGGGGGGGAGGGAGAGTGTGTGGGGGGAGGGAGAGTGTGTGGGGGGGAGTGTGTGTGGGGGGTGAGTGTGTGTGGGGGGAGAGTGTGTGTGGGGGGAGAGTGTGTGTGGGGGGAGAGTGTGTGTGGGGGGAGAGTGTGTGTGGGGGGAGTGTGTGTGGGGGGAGTGTTGTGTGGGGGGGAGAGTGTTGTGTGGGGGGAGTGTGTGTGTGTTGGGGGGGGTGGTGTGGGAGGGTGTGAGGGGGGGAGTGTGTGTGGGGGGGAGTGTATGTGTGGGGGGGGAGTGTATGTGTGGGGGGGGAGTGTTGTGTGGGGGGGGGTGTGTGTGTGTGGGGGGGGGTGTGTGTGGGGGGGAGTGTGGGGGGGGGTGTGTGGGTGGGGGGGGTGTGTGTGTGTGGGGGGGGGGTGTGTGTGTGGTGGGGGGGAGAGTGTGTGGGGGGGGAGTGTGTGTGGGGGGGAGAGTGTGTGGGGGGAGAGTGTGTGGGGGGGGGGGAGTGTGTGGGGGGGGGGAGAGTGTGTGGGGGGGGAGGGAGAGTGTGTGGGGGGGGGGGGAGTGTGTGGGGTGGAGGGAGTGTGTGTGGGGGGGAGGGAGAGTGTGTGGGGGGGAGAGTGTGTGGGGGGGGGGTGTGTGTGGGGGGGGGGGAGTGTGTGGGGGGAGGGAGGTGGTGTGGGGGAGGGGGGTGTGTGGGGGGGGAGAGTGTGTGGGGGGGAGGGGAGTGTGTGGGGGGGGAGGTGTGTGGGGGGGGGGGTGTGTGTGGGGGGGGGGTGTGGGTGTGGGGGGGGTGTGTGGGGGGGGGGTGTGTGGGGGGGGGTGTTGTGTGGGGGGGGGTGTTGTGTGGGGGGGGGTGTGGGGGGGGGGGGGTGGGGGGGGGTGTGTGGGGGGGGGGGTGGTGGGGGGGGGGGGAGTGTGTGGGGGGGGGAGTGTGTGGG
Source organism: Ascaphus truei (assembly GCF_040206685.1). NCBI lineage: Eukaryota > Metazoa > Chordata > Amphibia > Anura > Ascaphidae > Ascaphus > Ascaphus truei. The sequence goes on along the minus strand of NW_027457184.1, from coordinate 4,757 downwards.
GGGGGAGTGTGTGAGGGGGGGGGTGTGTGAGGGGGGGAGTGTGTGAGGGGGGGGTGTGTGTGGGGGGGAGTGTGTGTGGGGCGGGAGTGGGTGTGGGGGGGGTGTGTGTGGGGGGGGGTGTGTGTGGGGGGGGGGTGTGTGTGGGGGGGGGTGTGTGTGGGGGGAGAGTGTGTGTGGGGGGGAGTGTGTGTGGGGGGGAGTGTGTGTGGGGGAGGTGTGTGTGGGGGGAGAGTGTGTGGTGGGGGGGGAGAGAGTTGTGTGTGTGGGGGAGAGAGTGTGTGCGTGTGGGGGGGGAGAGAGTGTGTGGGGGGGAAGTGTGTGTGTGTGGGGGGGAGAGTGTGTGTGTGTGGGGGGGGGAGAGTGTGTGTGGGGGGGGGAGTGTGTGTGTGGGGGGGGAGAGTGTGTGTGTGTGTGTGGGGGGGGGTGTGTGTGTGTGTGGGGGGGAGAGTGTGTGTGTGGGGGGGGGAGTGTGTGTGTGGGGGGGAGAGTGTGTGTGGGGGGGGGGGGAGTGTGTGTGGGGGGGGGAGTGTGTGTGGGGGGGAGAGTGTGTGTGGGGGGGAGGTGTGTGTGGGGGGGAGAGTGTGTGGGGGGGAGAGTGTGTGTGGGGGGGAGAGTGTGTGTGGGGGGGAGAGTGTGTGTGGGGGGGGGGTGTGTGTGGGGGGGGGAGTGTGTGTGGGGGGGGGGAGTGTGTGGGGGGGGGAGGGGAGTATGTGTGTGGGGGGAGTGTGTGTGTGTGGGGGGGGTGTGTGGTGTGGGGGGAGGGTGTGTGGGGGGGGTGTGGGGGGGGGGGGGGTGGGTGAGGGGGGGAGTGTGTGTGTGGGGGGGAATGTATGTGTGGGGGGGAGTGTGTGTGTGTTGGGGGGGAGGGTGTGTGTGGTGGGGGGGAGTGTGTGTCGGGGGGGAGTGTGTGTGGGGGGGAGGGAGAGTGTGTGGGGGGGAGGGAGAGTGTGTGTGGGGGAGGGAGTGTGTGTGTGGGGAGGGAGAGTGTGTGGGGGGGAGTGTGTGTGTGGGGGGGAGTGTGTGTGTGGGGGGGGTGTGTGTGGGGGTGAGTGTGTGTGTGTGGGGGGGGAGTGTGTGTGTGTGTGGGGGGAGTGTGTGTGTGTGTGGGGGGAGTGTGTGTCGGGGGGGAGAGTGTGTGGGGGGGAGGGAGAGTGTGTGGGGGGGAGGGAGAGTGTGTGTGGGGGAGGGAGAGTGTGTGTGGGGGAGGGAGAGTGTGTGTGGGGGAGTGTGTGTGGGGGAGTGTGTGTGTGGGGGGGTGTGTGTGTGGGGGGGTGTGTGTGTGTGGGGGAGTGTGTGTGTGTGGGGGGAGTGTGTGTGTGTGGGGGGGAGGAGAGTGTGTGTGGGGGGAGGTGTGTGTGTGGGGGGGGGAGTGTGTGTGGGGAGGGAAGTGTGTGGGGGGGGAGTGTGTGTGGGGGGGAGGGAGAGTGTGTGGGGGGGGAGTGTGTGTGGGGGGGAGGGAGAGTGTGTGGGTGGGAGAGTGTATGGGGGGAGTGTGTGTGTGAGGGGGGGAGTGTGTGAGGGGGGGGGAGTGTGTGTGGGGGGGGGAGAGTGTGTGTGGGGGGGAGTGTGTGTGGGGGGAGTGTGTGTGGGGGGGGGAGTGTGGTGTGTGTGTGGGGGGGAGTGTGTGTGGGGGGGGAGTGTATGTGTGTGGGGGGGAGGGAGAGTGTGTGGGGGGAGGGAGTGTGTGAGGGGGGGAGTGTGTGAGGGGGGGAGTGTGTGAGGGGGGGGGAGTGAGTGAGGGGGGGAGTGAGTGAGGGGGGGAGTGAGTGATGGGGGGAGTGAGTGTGGGGGGAGTGTGTGTGGGGGGGAGTGTGTGTGTGGGGGGGAGAGTGTGGTGGGGGGGAGAGTGTGTGTGGGGGGGAGAGTGTGTGGGGGGGGAGAGTGTGTGGGGGGGGTGGTGTGTGGGGGGGGAGGTGTGTGGGGGGGGGAGAGTGTGTGGGGGGGGTGAGTGGGTGGGGGGGGAGTGTGTGGGGGGGAGAGTGTGTGTGGGGGAGAGTGTGTGGGGGGGTGGGAGTGTGTGGGGGGGGGAGGGAGAGTGTGTGTGGGTGGGGGAGTGTGTGTGGGGGGAGGGAGAGTGTGTGCGGGGGAGGGAGAGTGTGTGCGGGGGAGGGGAGTGTGTGGGGGGGGAGGGAGTGTGTGTGGGGGGTGTGTGTGGGGGAGTGTGTGTGTGGGGGGTGTGTGTGTGGGGGGAGTGTGTGTGTGTGGGGGGGAGTGTGTGTGTGGGGGGGGAGGGAGTGTGTGTGTGGGGGGAGGTGTGTGTGTGGGGGGGGGAGTGTGTGTGGGGAGAGGGAGAGTGGGGGGGGGAGTGTGTGGGGGGAGAGAGTGTATGGGGGGAGGGTGAGTGTATGGGGGGGAGGGAGAGTGTGTGTGGGGGAGTGTGTGTGGGTGGGAGAGTGTATGGGGGGAGTGTGTGTGTGAGGGGGGGAGTGTGTGAGGGGGGGGAGTGTGTGTGGGGGGGGGGGGGAGGTGTGTGTGGGGGGGAGTGTGTGTGGGGGGGGAGTGTGTGTGGGGGGGGTGTGTGTGGGGGGGGGAGTGTGTGTGTGTGTGGGGGGGAGTGTGTGTGGGGGGGGGAGTGTATGTGTGTGGGGGGGGGAGAGTGTGTGGGGGGGGAGGGAGTGTGTGGGGGGGGGGTGTGTGAGGGGGGGGTGTGGGTGTGGGGGGGGGGAGTGTGTGAGGGGGGGGGAGTGAGTGAGGGGGGGAGTGAGTGATGGGGGGGAGTGAGTGTGGGGGGGGAGAGTGTGTGGGGGGGAGTGTGTGTGGGGGGGGAGAGTGTGTGTGGGGGGGAGAGTGTGTGGGGGGGGGTGTGGTGTGGGGGGGGAGAGTGTGTGGGGGGGGAGAGTGTGTGGGGGGGGTGAGTGTGTGGGGGGGGGGAGGTGTGTGGGGGGGGGGTGAGTGTGTGGGGGGAGGTGTGTGGGGGGGAGGGGTGTGTGTGTGGGGGGGAGGGAGAGTGTGTGTGGGGGAGTGTGTGTGGGGGGGTGTGTGTGTGGGGGGGGGTGTGTGTGGGGGGAGTGTGTGTGTGTGGGGGGGAGTGTGTGTGTTTGGGGGGGAGGGAGGTGTGTGTGGGGGAGGTGTGTGTGTGGGGGGGGGGAATGTGTGTGGGGGGGGAGTGTGTGGGGGGGGAGTGTGTGTGGGGGGGAGGAGAGTGTGGGGGTGGGGGGGAGGGGAGTGTGTGGGGGGAGAGAGTGTATGGGGGGAGGGAGAGTGTTGGGGGGGAGGGGAGTGTGGTGGGGGAGTGTGTGTGGGTGGGAGTGTGTATGGGGGGAGTGTGTGTGTGAGGGGGGGAGTGTGTGAGGGGGGGGAGTGTGTGTGTGGGGGGGGGAGAGTGTGTGTGGGGGGGGGGGAGGTGTGTGTGTGGGGGGGAGGTGTGTGTGGGGGGGAGTGTGTGTGGGGGGGGGAGTGTGTGTGTGTGTGGGGGGGAGTGTGTATGTGTGTGGGGGGGAGGGAGAGTGTGTGGGGGGGAGGGAGTGAGGGGGGGAGAGTGAGTGGGGGGAGTGTGTGTGTGGGGGGGGAGTGTGTGTGTGGGGGAGAGTGTGTGTGGGGGAGAGTGTGTGTGGGGGGGGAGTGTGTGGGGGGGGAGGTGTGTGGGGGGGGTGAGTGTGTGGGGGGGGGGAGAGGTGTGGGGGGGGGGGTGAGTGTGTGGGGGGAGAGTGTGTGGGGGGGGGAGAGTGTGTGTGGGGGAGAGTGTGTGGGGGGGGAGGGAGAGTGTGTGGGGGGGGGGAGGGAGAGTGTGTGTGGGTGGGGAGTGTGTGTGGGGGGAGGGAGAGTGTGTGCGGGGAGGGAGAGTGTGTGCGGGGGAGGGAGAGTGTGTGGGGGGGAGGGAGAGTGTGTGTGGGGGAGGGAGAGTGTGTGTGGGGGTGTGTGTGTGTGGGGGGGAGAGTGTATGGGGGGGGAGAGTGTGAGGGGGGGGGAGTGTGTGAGGGGGGGGAGTGTGTGTGGGGCGGGGAGAGTGTGTGGGGGGGGTGAGTGTGTGGGGGGAGAGTGTGTGGGGGGGGAGAGTGTGTGTGGGGGAGAGTGTGTGTGGGGGAGAGTGTGTGGGGGGGGAGGGAGAGTGTGTGTGGGTGGGGAGTGTGTGTGGGGGGAGGGAGAGTGTGTGCGGGGGAGGGAGAGTGTGTGGGGGGGAGGGAGAGTGTGTGTGGGGGAGGGAGAGTGTGTGTGGGGGTGTGTGTGTGTGGGGGGGAGAGTGTATGGGGGGGAGTGTGTGAGGGGGGGGAGTGTGTGAGGGGGGGAGTGTGTGAGGGGGGGGAGTGTGTGAGGGGGGGGAGTGTGTGTGGGGCGGGGAGAGGGTGTGGGGGGGAGTGTGTGTGGGGGGGGAGTGTGTGTGGGGGGGGAGAGTGTGAGGAGGGGGGAGAGTGTGTGTGTGGGGTGGGGAGAGTGTGTGGGGGGGAGTGTGTGGGGGGGAGTGTGGGGGGGGGGGTGTGTGTGGGGGGGGGAGTGTGTTGGGGGGGGAGAGTGTGTGGGGGGGGAGAGTGTGTGGGGGGGGGAGAGTGTGTGGGGGGGGAGAGTGTGTGTGGGGGGGGAGAGTGTGTGTGGGGGGGGAGAGTGTGTGTGGGGGGGGAGAGTGTGTGTGTGGGGGGAGAGTGTGTGTGGGGGGGGAGAGTGTGTGTGGGGGGGGTGTGTGGGGGGGGGTGGGGGGGGAGAGTGTGTGTGGGGGGAGAGTGTGTGGGGGGGTGTGGGGGGGAGAGTGTGTGGGGGGGGAGTGTGTGTGTGGGGGGGGGAGTGTGTGTGTGGGTGGGGTGTGTGTGTGGGGGGAGTGTGTG